>NC_069501.1:568151471-568386471 GCF_027579735.1 Bombina bombina
ATTTTGACAATATTGCATCATTTTGTCTACATTGTTGTTTTTAAGTAATTATTTTATGAAATTATTAAAAGTTAAGTTTTACCCCCTTCTTTCGGGGAATTATCTATTTCTGTCCACCTATTAGATATGTTTAGTAGTGTTGTGAGTGCTAGTTAGTACATACTTTGCAAGTTTCTTTCACTTGATTTTCCCAAATATATACACATGTATACACACACACATACATATATATATATATATATATATATATATATATATATATATATATATATACACACACACACACTTATGAGCCCTTTCCATGCAAAAACATGACAAATATTTTTAAATTAATTTATAATGTTTACTGTGTACTGTGTGTAAATATTTTACATTCCAATGTTCTTCACTTAAAGGGACATGAAACCCAAAATGTTTCTTTCATGATTTAGGTAGAACATACAATTTTAATCAACTTTCCAGTTTATGTATATATATATATATATATATAATATCCCAAGAGGTAGAAGCACTCACGGTAACACAGTCCTTATTCAGCCTGCCCGGGGTGCTTTAAAATGACAATATGAGCATCCAAAAAGAAAAGCATTCACCGGGTCTTATTCAGCAAGAAATACTTTTAATTTGTGACGTTTCGGGGTTGCCCCCGTCCTCAGACAACAATTACAGGTACATACATTTACTCACCCTTTATAAACAAACCCGCTCCCCAGTGCAATCCCGCCGGCGGCGTACCGGAAGTCAGCTGCCGTGCGCAGAACCCTACGTCACCGGTTGCCATAGCAACCAGGACGCCTCCCGGCGGAATCCCTGTTATAATAAAACTTAAAATGTGCATTATTTACAGAAGGCTATACAGAAATTATATGCTGGGAAAACAACATTTCGAAATAATGGGCTTAGACATCCTGGTAATAATAAATACCTAAACGGGGAAAAAATTATATTATATCCTAACACCGTAACAAACAAAAAGAGCTAAACAAGCCACTTTAAATTTACTATCTATTAAGTCTCAAGCCACATAACCTAAGGAATAGCATAATATCATAATCCATGAATCTGGGTTCAGAAATATAGCCCAAAAATAAAAAACATAAAAGTAAAAATAAATAATAAATATAAAATAAAATAAAAAATAAAAATAAAAGGATACATAAAGAACAAAGAGAGAAATCACCAAGTGAAAAATAATGAATGGAAAAATAATAAATAAATAAAAATAAAAATACAAATAAATGGTTTACATTTTTTAGCTAGCAGCCACAGCATCATATAAACCGCTTACGCCAGAAGAACGCACTAAAATGCAAGCATTTGACTCATTTTTAGTATGTTTGTGTTACATCATTTATAGAACGCGACACCTACAAAATAAAAAAAATTATCTTCCAAATACAAAATATTGCTGATTCCGGCGGAGCCAACTATCATAGAGGACAGACGTGTTTCAGGAGAGCTCCTGAAACTGGGGCACTAAAGCCTTTATATATGCTGTTTTAAAAATCTTTATATTCTATCTATTAAGCCTATGCGATGGAGGAATCAACCATATACTTTGCCTCTATCCTGAGGGGCCTTCTCGACAAAGCTGATACTCATTTTTGCAGCTTAAGATCCGAAATTGAGGAGCTACGCGGCCAAGATGGCGTTGCTCGCTTATCCAGATATGACACCCACGTGGCGGGCCGATTAGAAAATTTGCTACCTACACAATACCCCTCTGAGCCAACACAAGCAAAGCAGCCCAGATGGGATTCGACTACAAGAATAACTAGCAATACAAGCCACGACCTGACACCAACAAGCTCAGCCGTTCCGGTCCATGTAATGACCGATGTACCGAAACTAGAGAATTTCCTCCAGATCACAGATATGCAGCGCTTACTAAGACTGCCTCTGAGCCCCAAGCCGTACCTTCCAACTACTGAAGAGCGGTACCTACCGCTAAACTTGTCGACGGCTTTGGGGACAACAGTCGAGCCTCCGGGAAGGAGGCGGAGAATCCACGGTCTCTCTATATCGTCCTTTGCGGTCTCTCCTTCAGGAGGGAGCTGCAGAGAAGTCTCAGAGTGGGACGCGGGAGGCCCTCCCGTAAAGCCTTACAACACAGCGGCTGTTATTTTGAGCAACGATTCTGTTCCTGAAGATACTTTGGCCGATGGACTGCCAATACTGAATATTGGGGAAGCGTGTTGTATCTCCCTGAAAGGTAATTTCTGGATGCACTATCTGACTGGCTTTGGTGGACTTGGGCTGCAACCGACTAGTGGGATTTGCACATCATGCGGGCTAGTGCCGCAACCTGACCGCAGCGGTCTCATAAGATGGCTGTGGGACACAGGACAGTCGGCATATATTGAATGGGACACACAAACTGAGGCTGGTTGATTAGCCTGGGTTCCCTAACACCTAGACCTCTCCTTGAGCAGTAGATCATTTTTTTTGTCGACCGGATACCATGATGGTCACTGCTGAGTTGTAATACCAGTTTGAGGGTCTATGAACCTTAACTTTAAACTACCTTCTTTGTCAGAGCTCCATATTGTGTGGCCCCCCCTGATCCACGGGTCATCTGTAAATATATTACTAGTGGACATTTCTGTGAGAACATTACAGTTGCCTTAGTTTGGCTATTTAACTGAATTTCAATGTTACATAGTATAATTACCTACAGCTATTAAATGTGGTAGTCTAAGTTTAGCTCTCAGGAATAAGATTCAAACACATACCACCTATTATCTGCTGATAATTCCTATACTGTATGCATGAACTGTTCTTACACCAGCTATCTGTTTTATGTACTCTCAATAGCCTGCTACATGCTCCTCTAAATATAGATACCCTAGTAGTCTCATATATACTCAATATCGCAAAGCAAACTATCTTACTACTATGCCATTAAGATGAACACTGGAGCTGTGTACATAATATTTAATAATATACTGTGTCATTTACTGTATTATGCCCCTTGTTTGTGTGCACAGCTATAGAGGGACTTTTAAAAAATTACACGCCATGTACGTTCTTTTTTTCAGGAAAGGGAGTAAAGAGAGAGATACAAGTAAGCATGTAAAGTGTAATATGCCTGTTAGCTTAACCATATAAAGTATTTTGTAGCTTGTGTTCGATTGCCATAACTAATATGCCTTACTTAGGGGTTTACCCTTACCTCTAGCGTAGTATTGCTCGCAGTCTGGGAGACTCAATAATCTAGATAGGAGTTGGTTAATAATGAGACTTAATGGCCTTACAGGGTGCTTATATTAGATTTAGACATAGTGATAAATATCTTTTAGACAAATGAAGATGAAAAGACATATACACTACACGCTATTAACTTAGGAGCCCTTCTGTTCATTATATATAAGTGAACACACATCCAAGATTATTAGTTTGTTTGCTCTATATTACTTATTTGAGACATTTGGCACTCATGGCGCAGATATGATGCATTACGTGAATATGTATGTGTTATATATTCCCTCCTCTAGATATTCGTCAAAGGTGGCACATGTACATAGCCCTGCACTAATATGTCTGAATGCTATATTACCTCCTACAGCTACTCAACTATAATGGCACATGAATAATTCGCTGTTCTAATATGTATGTGCTTTGCATTGCTCCTTTTGGGTGTTTACCTATCAAGGCAGACGTATACTGAGCTATGCTAATATATTTGTCCGTTACATTTCCTCCTCTGGTTATGCACCTACTTCCAGGCCTTCACTACTAATAATGAGGCCTGATCTAAAAGTCTATGGCTGAGGGTAGGGTCGCTAGATGTTTTAGATGTTTTACCTATATTGAGGTCTGTTTCATTTTATACCCACCTATAGGATAAAAGAACCTTGCAGTCTTGTGTTTTCCTTCCCAGGGACAAGTTAGACTATATTCAGGTTCTATGTCTGTCACAATGATATATGGACTAAAATACTCCCAATGAGATATATTATTATACACAAGTGCACAGCTATTGTTTTAGGCTTCTTGTTACCTGATAACTCTTATGCACACATGTCTGTTTAATGTTCACTTTAAAACGCAATCACACTAGATGTAAAATAACATCATTCGCTAATCCTTGCTTCCGGTAACCCCTGGGGCTATATTATATACGCCAAGAATCTTTCATTTATTTATAATCAGACTCCGTTACATAGCAGGGGATAGATACTCCACTAGATTCCTCTCTCCACGGCACCCCCTTTTGAGAGAGATCCTGATATCCCCTTTTGGGGTAGGGATTGTAAGCTAGCAATGTCTACTTTCATAGTTAACCCTCAAGGCTTATAATTCTACCCTCTTTAGATGTGTTTCTATATATCCTGGCAAACTATACCTAGTTAAGGAGTTACTGGTACTACTGAACTTAATTTAGGGATAACTAATTCCACCCTCTCATATTTTATATAAAGTATATAGCCTATGACATATTAAAATATAGCTCATTCTCTAAAGGTATCTTTATATTCATGGTCTGAACACCACAACATTCCTACTCAGGTTATTATACACACAGTGAACTCTCCTTTCCTAGCTAGCCTAATTAGGAGTTCAGTTATTGCATACTTTTGATACCCAATCCTAACACAAGTTCTAATAACCCTATTGCCTACTACCCACTTTATCCCCCTATAATTATAAAACTCCCATATTACTAGAACCTTCTATCTCATCCAAGTTCAGGAATTAATAATATTTTCCCCTTCTATGCATATGCATATCTAACAATAAATGGATAGTTGACCCTATTTCATGGCCCATTCAACCTCCCTCATTCGTAAGACTGTACCCCCCCTCAAGTTTCCTAAAATACTAGCATATATATATGGCTCCACCCTCCACCCTTTCCCCTCTATCTATAGCGGTGCTTACCCGCTGAATTTCCCCTCCCCCCTTGTTCACGCTCTTTTTGAAGCTCCTAAGGAGCTAGAACTCTGACCATCAGATAACTTTTATTTTCTATACTCCTGGTCCTTGGGGCCTAAACCATGTTTCTAACTGGTCAGTCATACATGTTATATTATAGAAAAAACGAGGTCTCGTTAGCCTTTAGTCAATGTATTATATAGACGTCGAAATGTTGTGGTTACTAATGTTTGTATCCTATTCTGTTGACAAAAAGGTGTATTGTGTATTATGTATGTTTAATGCAAATACCTCAATAAAAAAAATTGTTTAAAAAAAAAAAAAAATACAAATAAATATACAAATACACATGTAAAATTAGAAATCAAGAAAAGAAATAAAATAATAAAATGAAATAAAACAAAAAGAAGAAGAAAGCTAGAATAAGAATAAGAGAAAAAGAATAAAGAGAAGAACCAAGAAACATGCAACTAGATGATATCGAAGGAGGTATTTTACAGAACACAATGCCAATCTAAGTTGACATTCAGGCCCCGTGGGGCCATAGTGCCCAGATTGTAAATCCATTTAGATTCTCGCTGTAGTAATATTCTTCCTCTGTCACCCCCTCTTGTAAGAGGGGGCACATGATCAATAATGATATACTTTAGATCAGCGACTGAATGTTTCAATAAGGCAAAGTGCCTGGCCACTGGTTGCTCAGAGTCACCACGATCAATAGCTGTTCTTATCGCTGATCTGTGGTTGGCCATTCTTGTACGAAGGTCGTCCACAGTTTTCCCCACATAAAACAAACCGCATACACAGTGTAACAGATACACTATGTATTTGGTTGTACATGTGACCCGATGTCTGATGCTGTAAGTCCTATTCTTGTAGGGATTTCTAAACACTTTACCAGTTGTTAATCCATTGCATGTTGTACATCCTAAGCAGCGGTAACAACCAGGTTTAGATTGCAGCCAAGTCTCTTTCATATAACAACCCCTAGGGTCCGTCTTGACAAGCTGATCTCTTAAGGACCTTGCTCTCCGATACCCCATTCTAGGAGGTGCTGTCCCCTCAAATGGTAGATCCGGGTCTGAAGAAATTAGAGACCAGTGTTTGCGTATACTCTCAGCAATAGCTGGTTTGTCAACATCAAAGGTTGTGGAGAACGTCATTCTATTATCTCCCAAAGATGTTTCATTGTAGGTTAGTAGATCCTCCTGCTGTAGCTTCAATGTATCCATCTTCTGTAGTGCTAGATCTTGTTTATTGTACCCCCTCTGAATGAAACGTGATTCCATAGCATGCATTTGTTGTTCCCGAAGATCAGCTATAGTATTGTTCCTTGCTGTTCTCTTGAATTGTGATAGAGGTAGAGCACGTTTGAGGGCTGGGGGGTGGCAGCTGTGGGCATGTAGTAGAGAATTACGGTCTGTTTCTTTTGTGTATAGTGTCGTGCACAATCGACCTTCTTTTTTAAAAATTCTCAGGTCCAGAAAATCCACACTCGAGCTGTTGTACGTCAGTTTGAATTTAATAGTTGGATGTGCTGCATTGACACTTACAAACCATAATAGTAAATCCTCCTCTGTGCCTCGCCATACCAAGAAGAGGTCATCTATGTATCTTTTGTAATGGGAGACTCTGTCATCCTGGAATAATGTCGTTCCTCTCGTTTGGAATTCTGCCATGAATAAGTTGGCATATGTGGGTGCCACATTTGACCACATGGCAGTCCCCGCAATTTGCAGGTAGAATTCCTTCTCGAACCGAAAGTAATTCATCTCCAAGCATGCTGTTAGAAGTTCCTGGATTACATCAACAGGTGGACCCACATACGGGTATCTGGCCAATTGCCTGCATACTGCCGCTATCCCCTCATTGTGAGGTATTATTGTGTATAAGCTGGTCACGTCCATAGTGACCAGCAGGGTATCCTCTTGTATATCATTGATGGTACTGAGTATTCTTATCATAGCGCTTGAATCCAAGAGGAAAGAATCCATACTCCTAACTAATGGTTGGAGTATGTTATCCAAATAGATAGCAATTGGCTGAAGCAATGAACCTATAGCCGAGACTATAGGTCTCCCCGGGGGGGTTACCATATCTTTGTGGATCTTTGGTAGCGTATAGATTACAGGAACTCTTGGATGTTGTACTGTCATGAAGCCCAGGGAGTCACTATCAATACAACTAGTCTCATGCAAATGTTGAAGCATGTTGTCAAGTTTTCTCTTGTATATGCTGGTAGGATCACCTCTTAGTTTTTTGTAGGTATCTTTATCCATCAATTGTCGCATTATTTCAGCCCTGTAATCGGTATAATTTTGAATGACAATGGCACCCCCTTTGTCCGCTTCTGTCAGGCTGTAACAAACTGTAGAAAGAAGAGTTCTGTTAACAGACCTCAGCTGCTGAGATTCAACAAAAATAAAGTTTTGTTTTGTTGCTGTGAACAATGTGGAGTTCATAAGAATTACCTATTTAGGTAAGGTGAGTCCCACAGTATTCATGGAGCAGTTTTATGTACTGGTTTAATTAGAGTAAGGAGACTATGATAGGTGCCACATGTGAGAATTCACTAAATAGATGCAGCATAGCCCCTAACATCTTAAAACCTGTATTATACTCAGATATAGCATAAAGATTGGCAAGCTGGTATAATCTTTATGTTTAAAAAATACTCTTTAGAAATGATTTACATCAAGGCAAGATGCAGACAGGAGAATCACAGACTACATAGGTTTAAGTAAGCAGGCTAGCGTTATTGTCAAAGTGAAGGTTAATACTGGTATTCCGGTAAAGACAATTTTAAGTCCTAACATAAAGTTGGCAGGGAGTACCTGAGTGAGGCTGAAGGGAATTCCCCTGCAAGGTTAGGCGGCTTCCTAGCTGGTGCGGTTCTGGAGCTCCGATGTGAGGAGTAGTAGCAACCGGTGCCGTTGGCGTGTGACGTCACCGCGGAGTGATCCGATAGTTCCGGCAGCACTGAGAATGGAAGGAGAAGTGCCGGAGCTGTAAAGGGATCTTGCTTGTAGATCAACAGACAGAGTTAGTGGAGCAAGCAATCCTGGTCTGCAGGTGAGGCTTAGCTGAAATGTCAGTGTAGGAGAACATAACAATACCAAGCAATGATCTGTAGGAGTGTTTAGAATTTATAGTGAAGGGAAGTGAAAAGGAGGCAGTTAAAGGAACATTACAAGCGCAATAAAACAAGCAGGAGCTATACCAGGGTATAATCCTGACAGGATCCCCCCTTCAAGGAGCAACTCTGGTGCTCATGGAGATGGACGGTCAGGGTTCCTTCGGTGAAACAAGGTAACCAACCTGGGAGCTGAGATATTAGCAGCAGGCTCCCAAGAATCATCATCAGGAGTATAACCTTTCCACCGGACCAAGTATTGTAGAACTCCCTGTCGCCTGCGTGAGTCCATTATAGAAAGAACCTCATATTCCGTATTGGGGTCCACAGTGACTTGCGGGGTAAAAGGGACAGTAGTGGAGTTCCTCAGATCTTTGTATGGTTTCAGAAGGGAGACATGAAAGGTGGGGTGAACCTTCATGGACTGAGGTAATTTAAGACGGACGGAGTTTGTGTTAATAACATGAGTTATTGGATAAGGACCAACGAACAACGGAGAGAGTTTCCTACAAGGGGTGTTCAGCTTGAGATTTTTGGTAGACAACCAGACTAAGTCACCGGTAGAGTATTCCGGGGAAGGCAATCTTCTTTTATCATAATAATACTTGTGAGTTTTCTTGGCATCCTCAATTGCAGATTTAACAGTGGCGAAATTTGAGGCAATGAGAACAGATAAATCAGAGATGTTAGGTGAGGAACTCTGATTATCTGGGAGGATCTGAAATTTAGGATGGAACCCATAGTTCACGTAGAATGGGGTTTGTTTAGTTGTGGAATGAATGGTATTATTGAAACAGAACTCCGCATAGGGAAGATGTGCTGCCCAATGCAATGGTTGAGAAGAGCAGTAGGTCCTAAGGAATTGTTCAAGCCATTGGTTTGACCTTTCGGTTTGACCATTCGACTGGGGATGGTATGCAGTGCTAAGCTTTTTGTCGATGGAGAAAGCCTTACAGAACTCGGTCCAGAGTCTACTAGAGAACTGAGTGCCTCGGTCTGTAAGCATGGTGTTGGGTATACCATGATGTTTAAAAACATGAGAGATGAGGAGCTGAATGGTTTCTGAAGCAGTAGGCAATTTATGGTACGGAATGAAGTGCGACATTTTACTGAACAGATCTACGACGACAAGTATGGTTGTCATATTTTGTGACTTCGGAAGATCAACTATGAAATCTAAAGCTATGTCTAACCAAGGTCTGTTAGGGGTCGGAAGCGAAATTAGAAGTCCATAGGGTGGATGCTTAGCACGTTTAGATGTAGTACATTCAGTGCATGTGAGAACATATTTTTTAATCTCCTCTAACATTCCTGGCCACCAGTAAGTACGAGTTATGAGGTCTTGTGTTTTCCTGATTCCAGGGTGCCCTGCTAGGAGGGAATCGTGTGAGGACTGAAGAATTAACTGTCTTAGGTTGGGGGGAATATATAGTTTAGTTTGGTAGTAATAGAGTCCATCAAGTTCTTTTCGTAAAAGAGAGGATGGTTTAGATAGGTCATCCTCCTGTTCATGGGAGAGACAGGAATTAGAGTCAATAACAAAAGATATAAAGTTCTCCAGGGGAATAACAGTATCCTTTTGATTCTGGAATCGTTGATGTGTTGGTAATCTTGATAAGGCATCTGCCTTCTGATTCTTATTTGCTGGTCGGTAGACGATTTGGTAATTGAACCTGGAAAAGAAGAGGTTCCATCTCAGCTGTCTCGAGGAAAGTGTCCTGGTAGTTTTGAGGTATTGTAGATTCCTATGATCGGTGTAGATGACTGTAGGAATAGTGGTACCCTCTAAAAGATGACGCCAATGTTCTAGAGACAGCTTGATAGCCAAAAGCTCCTTGTCCCCAATAGGGTAGTTCTGTTCTGAGGTGGATAACGAGCGAGAAAAGTAGGCCACAGGATGAAGTGGTTGGTCAATGCCAGATCGCTGTGACAGGACAGCACCCACAGCCACCTCCGAGGCATCCACCTCGAGGGTATAAGGCAGGTCAGGGTTGGGGAACCTTAGAATAGGTGCAGTTGTGAAAAGATGTTTTAGCAACTCGAAGACCTTTTGGGTGTCATGATTCCAGTTAAAAGGTATGTTAGTTTTGGTTAAAGTAGTTAAAGGTTTTGCTATGCTAGAAAAGTTCTTTATAAACTTACGATAAAAGTTCGCAAAGCCTAAAAATCTTTGTACCTCTTTTCGGTTTTTTGGTGGAGGCCAGTTTACAATAGCCTGGATTTTAGTATCTTCCATGTGTATACCATCTTCTGTGATCACATAACCTAGAAAACTAATGCATTGTGTGTTGAAAATACACTTTTCTGGTTTAGCATATAGGAAATTACTCCTTAATCTGGAGAGGACCTGTCTGACGTGTATGATATGTTCAGATAAACTTTTGGAGTAGATAAGGATATCATCCAGATAGATGACTAGGAAAACATCCAGAAAATCACGAAAGAGATCATTAATTAGATGCTGAAATGTGGCCGGGGCGTTACATAACCCAAAGGGCATTACGGTGTACTCATATAACCCGTAGCGAGTACGGAACGCCGTGAGCCACTCATCACCACTTCTTACTCGGATAAGATTATACGCTCCCCTTAAATCTAATTTTGTTAAATATTTAGCCCCTTCTAGCCTTTCTATCAACTCGGGGATCAAAGGTAGGGGATATCGGTTTTTTATTGTTACTTTATTGAGTTGTCTATAGTCAACTATTGGCCTTAAGGAGCCATCTTTGTTTTTAACGAAGAATATACCGGCTCCAGCTGGTGAGGTGGAGGGCCGAATGAACCCCTTCCTCAGATTCTCTTCTAAGTATGATTTTAAATGTGTAAGCTCTGGTTTAGACAAAGGGAAAATATGACCGTATGGTATGTCTGCTCCAGGCACCAGTTCAATAGGACAGTCATACTTCCTATGTGGGGGAAGATTTTCTGACTCTATCTTACTGAAAACATCAGTGAAGTCCCTATATGGTACGGGTAGCTGGAAATCAGATTGTATACTGGTGGTATGCATAATGTTGACTGGGAAACAGGTGGTTTGACAATAATTCGAATTAAAGGTTACAGATAGGGTTGTCCAGGATATGTGTGGGTTATGTAATGTTAACCAATTCAACCCTAGTATGACCGGGGAAACCGGTGAGGCTATCACATCAAAGGATAAGTATTCCCTATGATGGTCAGAGGTTGTAACAAGAAGTGGAATTGTTTGAAATTCTACAGGACCAGATGATACAGGTCGACCATCAATACCTCTCAATAAAACTGGAGACTTTTTATGCATTAGTGGAATTTTATTAACATGTGTAAATTCTTTATCAATGTAACAGGCTGTAGCTCCTGAATCAATTATTCCGGGTACGCTGAGGTGATGGTGATCCCACTGAAAAGAAAGTGAGAGTTTACAGTATGATGTTCTCAGATCATAAGTACTACAGCAGTCAATGGAAGTGTATGACTCACCCTTGTTGGATTTCTGTAGGGCAGGACACTCTTTAACAGAGTGCTCGTCAGAGGCGCAATACAGGCAGAGGTTGTTTTCTCTTCGCCTGGTCTTTTCTTGAGGACTTAGTGGCCCTCTTAAGAATCCAATCTCCATGGCCTCAATGTTGGATTTGCTAGGAGAAGCTATGGGTGTGCTACTAGTGGTTTTCTTAGTGTAAGTGTCTGAATATGACCTTTCATGTTGTCTTTCTCTTATCCTTCTATCTATGGTGATAGTTAGCTTCATTAATTCTTCTAAAGTAGGAGGTATGTCTGTACGGGACAATTCATCTTTGACCGCGTCTGATAGACCCAGACGGTATTGATTTCTCAAAGATAAATTATTCCATTCTGAATCTTTTGCCCATCTCTTGAAGTCTGTAATATAGTCTTCGACTACTCTTTTTTTCTGTTTCAGGGCTCTTAAGGCGGTCTCTGCAGTCTGCTGTTTGAATGGGTCTTCATATAATTGACCCAGGGCTAAGAGGAATTGATCTAATGAATTTAGTATAGTTTCATTAGTCTCAAAGAAATTATTGGCCCAACTACGAGGCTCTCCTCTTAGGAAAGATATAATAGTTAAAACTCTAGTCCTGTCATTAGGGTAGGACTGAGGTTTCAGAGTGAACAGCAGCAAACATGCATTTTTAAAATCCCTATATTGCCCCCTGTCTCCATAGAATTTTTCTGGCAGACTAATTTGTGGCTCAGGTACATGTATTTTAGTCTCCAAGTAATCCTTAATGTATGCCTTTAAAGCTACATTTTCTGCCTTAAGTGTGTTCAACCCATCAGCTAATAAATCTACTTTCTGATTTAGGGTTTGTATCTGTGATGCCATCTCAGCTGGGTCCATGTTTATTTTGGGCTTGGTATTCTGTCAGGCTGTAACAAACTGTAGAAAGAAGAGTTCTGTTAACAGACCTCAGCTGCTGAGATTCAACAAAAATAAAGTTTTGTTTTGTTGCTGTGAACAATGTGGAGTTCATAAGAATTACCTATTTAGGTAAGGTGAGTCCCACAGTATTCATGGAGCAGTTTTATGTACTGGTTTAATTAGAGTAAGGAGACTATGATAGGTGCCACATGTGAGAATTCACTAAATAGATGCAGCATAGCCCCTAACATCTTAAAACCTGTATTATACTCAGATATAGCATAAAGATTGGCAAGCTGGTATAATCTTTATGTTTAAAAAATACTCTTTAGAAATGATTTACATCAAGGCAAGATGCAGACAGGAGAATCACAGACTACATAGGTTTAAGTAAGCAGGCTAGCGTTATTGTCAAAGTGAAGGTTAATACTGGTATTCCGGTAAAGACAATTTTAAGTCCTAACATAAAGTTGGCAGGGAGTACCTGAGTGAGGCTGAAGGGAATTCCCCTGCAAGGTTAGGCGGCTTCCTAGCTGGTGCGGTTCTGGAGCTCCGATGTGAGGAGTAGTAGCAACCGGTGCCGTTGGCGTGTGACGTCACCGCGGAGTGATCCGATAGTTCCGGCAGCACTGAGAATGGAAGGAGAAGTGCCGGAGCTGTAAAGGGATCTTGCTTGTAGATCAACAGACAGAGTTAGTGGAGCAAGCAATCCTGGTCTGCAGGTGAGGCTTAGCTGAAATGTCAGTGTAGGAGAACATAACAATACCAAGCAATGATCTGTAGGAGTGTTTAGAATTTATAGTGAAGGGAAGTGAAAAGGAGGCAGTTAAAGGAACATTACAAGCGCAATAAAACAAGCAGGAGCTATACCAGGGTATAATCCTGACAGCTTCCCTTAAGACTATGGAAGTGTTGTCTTGTAAGTCAATGAGAGCGCTTCTTTCATCTTTGGTCAGATTATGTCTATACTGACCCTTCCTTTGATGTGGACTTAAAGTATCTTGTTGTACCATCCTGGAAAAGGTTCTTATAGAGGGGTTATAGCTTGTAGGGTCAAACTTACTCTTCTCTTTGAAGATCTTTTTTGGTTGTTCTTGATAATCCCTGAAGTATTCTTTCAGTCTCAAATTCCTAGAGAACTTCTGGATATCTACAAACAGTCCAAAATCATCACACTTGACAGTTGGTATGAATGACAAGCCCTTATTTAAAACCTTTTTCTCATTCTCAGTTAGTACATGATTACTTAAGTTGACAACTAGGTCCTCCTCGGCCGACCTCTCCTGGGGGGTCTGGGTGGTAGACTTGAACCCCCCCCGCCTTGTGTGGTTCCTCGTCCTTCCCCGTTTTTTGATCTTGTTGTCATACCACTTCTATAATCATTATGCATCTGTGCAGGGGTAGCGGTCGTCGTATTGCCATCAGAGTCAGTACTATTGCCCGAGCTGTCCACTGTATCCATAGGTCTTCTTCTGTTATATCTGTGGCGCCATTGTCTATTTGTGCGATATTGTGCTCTTTCTTCGGGGCCCAATTGCCATCTATAGACACTTTTGTTTTTATAGTCGTTGGTCACGTCTTCTAGTTTGCGATTTTTGAATGTAATTAACTCATCTTCATACTTTTTTATATCCTCTTTTAATTTGCCAAGCCAATTCTGCTCCCTCTCAGCTTCCAATATCGGCAGATATTGGCCCTCATATTTAGATATTTCCACTTTGCTTAGTTCCAAAAGCCTGGAGACCTCCTGTATTACAAGTAATATCAGGTCCAGGGAGCATTTATTGAGTATATTACACCACTTAAGGCAAAATTCAGGATTGTTCCTGCCTATCGTGGGGACATTCCTGATACGAAAGCCCCTAGGAATGATTTTTTTGCGGTGATACTCAGATAAATATGCTCCATGTAATGCATAGTCAATATCTTTTTTCTTCATTTTGGCCAATTTCTCATAAATATTTTTTGTTTGTTCAATAATAGCCCTCTGGGGTATTGCTGCAAAACGTATGTGAGATGCATCTTCTTCAGTAAAAAAGAATTCTTCTGCACCTTTTATTTCATCCCCCAGATCCAATTCCTGTGTTATTTCAATCCCCTCAGCCATAATGTAACAGAGATATTTAATTATTGGTCAATGCACAGTGTCAGTAAAAACAATGAAGAAAATAAGAATCCTCAGGAGTCACAGTCTGTATAACAATATCAGCCGGGTGCTAGTACAATACCAATACAATATCCCAAGAGGTAGAAGCACTCACGGTAACACAG
Organism: Bombina bombina; assembly: GCF_027579735.1. Taxonomy (NCBI): domain Eukaryota; kingdom Metazoa; phylum Chordata; class Amphibia; order Anura; family Bombinatoridae; genus Bombina; species Bombina bombina. The sequence continues at coordinate 568,166,108 of NC_069501.1, forward strand.
TCCTTATTCAGCCTGCCCGGGGTGCTTTAAAATGACAATATGAGCATCCAAAAAGAAAAGCACTCACCGGGTCTTATTCAGCAAGAAATACTTTTAATTCGTGACGTTTCGGGGTTGCCCCCGTCCTCAGACAACAATTACAGGTACATACATTTACTCACCCTTTATAAACAAACCCGCTCCCCAGTGCAATCCCGCCGGCGGCGTACCGGAAGTCAGCTGCCGTGCGCAGAACCCTACGTCACCGGTTGCCATAGCAACCAGGAAGCCTCCCGGCGGAATCCCTGTTATAATAAAACTTAAAATGTGCATTATTTACAGAAGGCTATACAGAAATTATATGCTGGGAAAACAACATTTCGAAATAATGGACTTAGACATCCTGGTAATAATAAATACCTAAACGGGGAAAAAATTATATTATATCCTAACACCGTAACAAACAAAAAGAGCTAAACAAGCCACTTTAAATTTACTATCTATTAAGTCTCAAGCCACATAACCTAAGGAATAGCATAATATCATAATCCATGAATCTGGGTTCAGAAATATAGCCCAAAAATAAAAAACATAAAAGTAAAAATAAATAATAAATATAAAATAAAATAAAAAATAAAAATAAAAGGATACATAAAGAACAAAGAGAGAAATCACCAAGTGAAAAATAATGAATGGAAAAATAATAAATAAATAAAAACAAGCTATAACCCCTCTATAAGAACCTTTTCCAGGATGGTACAACAAGATACTTTAAGTCCACATCAAAGGAAGGGTCAGTATAGACATAATCTGACCAAAGATGAAAGAAGCGCTCTCATTGACTTACAAGACAACACTTCCATAGTCTTAAGGGAAGCGGACAAAGGGGGTGCCATTGTCATTCAAAATTATACCGATTACAGGGCTGAAATAATGCGACAATTGATGGATAAAGATACCTACAAAAAACTAAGAGGTGATCCTACCAGCATATACAAGAGAAAACTTGACAACATGCTTCAACATTTGCATGAGACTAGTTGTATTGATAGTGACTCCCTGGGCTTCATGACAGTACAACATCCAAGAGTTCCTGTAATCTATACGCTACCAAAGATCCACAAAGATATGGTAACCCCCCCGGGGAGACCTATAGTCTCGGCTATAGGTTCATTGCTTCAGCCAATTGCTATCTATTTGGATAACATACTCCAACCATTAGTTAGGAGTATGGATTCTTTCCTCTTGGATTCAAGCGCTATGATAAGAATACTCAGTACCATCAATGATATACAAGAGGATACCCTGCTGGTCACTATGGACGTGACCAGCTTATACACAATAATACCTCACAATGAGGGGATAGCGGCAGTATGCAGGCAATTGGCCAGATACCCGTATGTGGGTCCACCTGTTGATGTAATCCAGGAACTTCTAACAGCATGCTTGGAGATGAATTACTTTCGGTTCGAGAAGGAATTCTACCTGCAAATTGCGGGGACTGCCATGGGGTCAAATGTGGCACCCACATATGCCAACTTATTCATGGCAGAATTCGAAACGAGAGGAACGACATTATTCCAGGATGACAGAGTCTCCCATTACAAAAGATACATAGATGACCTCTTCTTGGTATGGCGAGGCACAGAGGAGGATTTACTATTATGGTTTGTAAGTGTCAATGCAGCACATCCAACTATTAAATTCAAACTGACGTACAACAGCTCGAGTGTGGATTTTCTGGACCTGAGAATTTTTAAAAAAGAAGGTCGATTGTGCACGACACTATACACAAAAGAAACAGACCGCAATTCTCTACTACATGCCCACAGCTGCCACCCCCCAGCCCTCAAACGTGCTCTACCTCTATCACAATTCAAGAGAACAGCAAGGAACAATACTATAGCTGATCTTCGGGAACAACAAATGCATGCTATGGAATCACGTTTCATTCAGAGGGGGTACAATAAACAAGATCTAGCACTACAGAAGATGGATACATTGAAGCTACAGCAGGAGGATCTACTAACCTACAATGAAACATCTTTGGGAGATAATAGAATGACGTTCTCCACAACCTTTGATGTTGACAAACCAGCTATTGCTGAGAGTATACGCAAACACTGGTCTCTAATTTCTTCAGACCCTGATCTACCATTTGAGGGGACAGCACCTCCTAGAATGGGGTATCAGAGAGCAAGGTCCTTAAGAGATCAGCTTGTCAAGACGGACCCTAGGGGTTGTTATATGAAAGAGACTTGGCTGCAATCTAAACCTGGTTGTTACCGCTGCTTAGGATGTACAAAATGCAATGGATTAACAACTGGTAAAGTGTTTAGACATCCCTACAAGAATAGGACTTACAGCATCAGACATCGGGTCACATGTACAACCAAATACATAGTGTATCTGTTACACTGTGTATGCGGTTTGTTTTATGTGGGGAAAACTGTGGACGACCTTCGTACAAGAATGGCCAACCACAGATCAGCGATAAGAACAGCTATTGATCGTGGTGACTCTGAGCAACCAGTGGCCAGGCACTTTGCCTTATTGAAACATTCAGTCGCTGATCTAAAGTATATCATTATTGATCATGTGCCCCCTCTTACAAGAGGGGGTGACAGAGGAAGAATATTACTACAGCGAGAATCTAAATGGATTTACAATCTGGGCACTATGGCCCCACGGGGCCTGAATGTCAACTTAGATTGGCATTGTTTTCTGTAAAATACCTTCTTCGATATCATCTCGTTGCATGTTTCTTGGTTCTTCTCTTTATTCTTTTTCTCTTATTCTTATTCTAGCTTTCTTCTTCTTTTTGTTTTATTTCATTTTATTATTTTATTTCTTTTCTTGATTTCTAATTTTACATGTGTATTTGTATATTTATTTGTATTTTTATTTTTATTTATTTATTATTTTTCCATTCATTATTTTTCACTTGGTGATTTCTCTCTTTGTTCTTTATGTATCCTTTTATTTTTATTTTTTATTTTTTATTTTATTTTATATTTATTATTTATTTTTACTTTTATGTTTTTTATTTTTGGGCTATATTTCTGAACCCAGATTCATGGATTATGATATTATGCTATTCCTTAGGTTATGTGGCTTGAGACTTAATAGATAGTAAATTTAAAGTGGCTTGTTTAGCTCTTTTTGTTTGTTACGGTGTTAGGATATAATATAATTTTTTCCCCGTTTAGGTATTTATTATTACCAGGATGTCTAAGCCCATTATTTCGAAATGTTGTTTTCCCAGCATATAATTTCTGTATAGCCTTCTGTAAATAATGCACATTTTAAGTTTTATTATAACAGGGATTCCGCCGGGAGGCGTCCTGGTTGCTATGGCAACCGGTGACGTAGGGTTCTGCGCACGGCAGCTGACTTCCGGTACGCCGCCGGCGGGATTGCACTGGGGAGCGGGTTTGTTTATAAAGGGTGAGTAAATGTATGTACCTGTAATTGTTGTCTGAGGACGGGGGCAACCCCGAAACGTCACGAATTAAAAGTATTTCTTGCTGAATAAGACCCGGTGAGTGCTTTTCTTTTTGGATGCTTATATATATATATATATATATATATATATATACAGTGGGGGGGAAAAGTATTCAGCCACCAATTGTGCAAGTTCTCCCACTTAAGAAGATGAGAGAGGCCTGTAATTTTTATCATAGGTATACCTCAACTTTTGAGAGACAAAATGTTGAAACAAATCCAGACAATCACATTGTCTGATTTGGAAAGAATTTATTTGCAAATTATGATGGAAAATAAGTATTTGGTCAATATCAAAAGTTCATCTCAATACTTTGTTATATATCCTTTGTTGGCAATGACAGAGGTCAAACATTTTCTGTAAGTCTTCACAAGGTTGTCACACACTGTTGCTGGTATGTTGGCCCATTCTTGCATGCAGATCTCCTCTAGAGCAGTGATGTTTTGGGGCTGCCCCTGGGCAACACAGACTTTCAACTACCTCCAAAGGTTTTCTATGGGGTTGAGATCTGGAGACTGGCTAGGCCACTCCAGGACCTAGAAATGCTTCTTACGAAGCCACTCCTTCGTTGCCCGGGCAGTGTGTTTGGGATCATTGTTGTGCTGAAGGACCCAGCCACGTTTCATCTTCAATGCCCTTGCTGATGGAAGGAGGTTTGCACTCAAAATCTCAGGATACATTGCCCCATTCATTTTTTCATGTACACGGATCAGTCGTCCTGTTCCCTTTTTAGAGAAACAGCCCCAAAGCATGATGTTGCCACCCCCATGCTTCACAGTAGGTATGGTGTTCTCTCTCCTCCAAACACGACAAGTTGTGTTTCTACCAAACAGTTCTACTTTGTTTTCATCTGACCATATGACATTCTCCCAATCCACTTCTGGATCATCCAAATTCTCTCTAACATACTTCAGACGGGCCAGGACATGTACTGGCTTAAGCAGGGGGACACGTCTGGCACTGCAGGATCTGAGTCCCTGGCGGCGTAGTGTGTTACTGATGGTAGCCTTTGTTACGTTGGTCCCAGTTCTCACAGGGTGAGATCTTGCGTGGAGCCCCAGATCGAGGGAGATTATCAGTAGTCTTGTATGTCTTCCAAGCTGTTTGCCTATTGCAGATTCAGTTTTCCCAGCCTGGTGCAGGTCTACAATTTTGTTTCTGGTGTCCTATATATGTATATATATATATATATATATATATATATATATATATATATAGTGTATATATATATATATATATACACAGCTGTATATAGATATATAAGGTGAGATTACAAGTGGAGCGCAAAATTGCACTTTCGCGAGTGTGACATTTGCACACCACGCTGGTATTAGTAGTTCAGTGCAATGCGAATGCGACCTCAAATGGGAGCCTCGTTCTCATGCCGATAGTCACGGCAGAGAACCTAGTGCGACGAAGAGGGTAAGTCGCACATCGATGGGCTGTGAAAAGTGACTGACAATTTTTTTGTACATATCCGACACTATATCACTTACTATTTAAAAGATTTAAGTTAGTTTTTATATAAACACAATAGTGTGGCATTGCTATACCACTTAGTGATCAGATTATCACCGCCATAGGATGATTATTTAGGACCCCACATACACCGATACAGTTTTACTCCCACTACACATTTAAGAATCCCTAGAGCTATATGACTCGTCCTCTGTGACAAAGGTAAATGAATAGCATGTACTCACCCCTAGGTGTGTATCACTTAACCTTATTGGTAGCAGAAGTATATTTAAAGGTTCAAACTAACTTGATTTAACATGCCTGAGAAAACTGTGTTTGAATACGCAGAGAAACACATTGCAGAGTCTTAGAGGGGAAGGTAGCATCCCCTCGCTCAAATATTCGGTTCATTTGTTTAAACTTTGTTTTTAATTTGTTTTTAATAAATTGTATCTGTTTTAACTTTAAACTGCCTCACTGCGTATGAGCTACAGTTACTGACTTGGGTTTATACAGCAACTGGGAGTTCTGGCGTTCCTGTGGCCTTTAATTCAGCAAGCTTTATATAGTACTATTGGGTGCTAGATCCCAATGTGAGTACCATCATGTATCAGAGTCAGCAGATTAATTTATATCTTTTGAAAGATACAAACATGCGACAATTCTTCTTTGTTTGTTTAATTTTTTTTTTCATTTTAACTAAACAACTTTACACTTTATTTTGGGGCAAATTTGGGGACATTTTTTTCATTAACTAGAGATCTATTTTTTGGTTAATTAATGCTAGTGCAAAGTGGCACTCGTAATGGCTGGTTATTTAACATGCACCCGTAAACAGGCAAATTTGCTCGTTTACGGGCACATAAATTAGCGTTCCACTTATAATCTAGCCCATAGTGTACATTTAAAAAAATCAATATATATATATATATATATATAAATATATTAAAATAAAAATATTTTTTTTATCTATTTGAAGAACATATTGAAATGTAAAAATATGCAGAACTACCTGTTTTCAGCCTTCTCTGTAGCCTTGAAATAAGGTGATTTGCATTAAGTAAAGGCGAATTGGAGCCACATGCTCTTTGCATTTAAGATGGAAGCATTTGAATTAACCTGTTCCTACCTGAGCCAAGCAAGCCACCACAATATATAATTGTTCTGATGTGTCACCTATATACTATATTTAAGAATGAATTCCATTGACTTGGGACATTGAATGAATTGTATGCGTGGGGTAAGGGTTTATTTCAATTATCCCTTTGCCTAGAGAGTTCTCTAGATAGGTGTGTTCTCATGCGCATTTTGAACATTTTTTCTTTTCTCCACAGGCTATCTATTCATGTTAGCAACTATGTACTGTACATATTAGTCTAATAGAGATAATTCATTTTGTAACTTTTCTTCCTTCAAGCAATACGATATTATAATATTCATTTATTACAATCTCTCTGCTTTTTGTCTGGTTTATCTCCGATGATTTGTATTAAGGTAACTATGGGACAGTGCTGGATAGGATAGGATTTCCCTCTAGTGTGAGGATTCTATTTTTAATTGGTTATTTAAAATGTTTACTATCCCTGTGCACTCTCTGCTCCAATTAACATTTGCAGAGAGTGGTTTAACCCTTACCGCTAATACTTCCTGTATATGCTGACAGCACTATTTTTATATTTTTCATATATATATATATTTATATATTTCCAAATGAAATGCACTCACAGGAACTTTTGGGTGAAAAGAATCCAAAATTGAATTAATGTTTCGGAGATATACAAATCCCCTTCATCAGAACAACTCAATTATGTGAAATACAAAAAATATTTATAAGGCAAACAATTAAATGATTACAAACCTCATACAGTTCAAGTGGCACCAAACAAACAGTGGGCTAGATTACGAGTTTTGCGTTATCAGGGGTGCGGTGCTAACTTGCAAGTTATTGTCACCGCTCACTTCCCTACAGCGCTGGTATTATAGGTTTTTAAGCCTTTCATGACCGGGCTAAGAAGTCAAATCACGCAATTGTGCAAAAGATTGCGAGATTTCAATTATGGGATCGGGTCTGGGGGGCGTCCCTAAGACGCTAGGAACGCCCTCCAGACCGCGATCAAATCCTGCAAGCCTAGTAGGCTTCAGGACAGCCGTTTGCCGGAATACAACGGCATAACGGCATTAAAAGGTTAAAAATCCGGTGTTAACAGGCAAGAAGTGAGCTTAGAGCAAAATTGTGCTCCATACCGCACTCCAGTACCAGCGCTGCTGAAAGCCGCGGTGAGCTGGTTTTACATGCTCGTGCACGATTTCCCCATAGACATCAATGGGGAGAGCTTGCTGAGAAAAAGTCTAACACCTGCAATAAAGCAGCGTAAAGCTCAGTAACGCAGCCCCATTGATTCCAATGGGGAAACTTAATTTATGTTTACACCTAACACCCTAACATGAACCCCGAGTCTAAACATCCCTAATCTTACACTTATTAACCCCTAATCTGCCGCCCCCGACATTGCCAACACATACATAATGTTATTAACCCCTAATCTGCCGCTCCGGACATCGCCGCCACTATAATAAACATATTAACCCCTAAACCGCTGCACTCCCGCATCTCAAACACTATTTAAATATTATTAACCCCTAGTCTGCTGCCCCTAACATCACCGCCACCTACCTACATCTATTAACCCCTAATCTGCTGCCCCCAACAGCGCCGCCACTATACTAAATTTATTAACCCCTAAACCTAAGTCTAACCCTAACACCCACTAACTTAAATATAATAAAAATAAATCTAAATAAAACCTACTATTAATAACTAAATAATTCCTATTTAAAACTAAATACTTACCTATAAAATAAACCCTAAGCTAGCTACAATATAACTAATAGTTACATTGTAGCTATCTTAGGTTTTATTTTTATTTCACATTTTGTATTTATTTTAACTAGGTAGAATAGTTACTAAATAGTTATTAACTATTTACTAACTACCTAGCTAAAATAAATACAAATTTACCTGTAAAATATAACCTAACCTTACACTACAATTAAATAAATTACCTAAATTAAATACAATTGCCTAAATTACAAAAAAAAAACATGTAATTACACAAAATAAAAAAAGACATCAGATATTTAAACTAATTACACCTAATCTAATCTAAACCTATCCTAAACTACCAATAGCCCTTAAAAGGGCCATTTGCAGGGCATTGCCCCAAATAAATCAGCTCTTTTACCTGTAAAAAAAAATACAAACAACCCCCCAACAGTAAAACCCACCACCCACACAACCAACCCCCCAAATAAAACCCTAACTAAAAAAACCTAAGCTCCCCATTGCCCTGAAAAGGGCATTTGGATGGGCATTGCCCTTAAAAGGACATTTAGCTCTTTTTCAATTGCCCAAACCCCTAATCTAAAAATAAAACCCACCCAATAAACCCTTTAAAAAAAACCTAACACTAACCCCCAAAGATCCACTTACAGTTTTGAAGACCGGACATCCATCCTCAACAAAGCCGGGAGAAGTCTTCATCCAAGCGGCAATAAGTCCTCAACGAAGCCGGAAGAAGTCTTCATCCAAGCCGGCAGAAGTGGTCCTCCAGACGGGCAGAAGTCTTCGTCCAGACGGCATCTTCTATCTTCAAGACATCCGGCGCGGAGCATCCTCTTCTTCCGATGACTAACAACGAATGAAGGTTCCTTTAAGTGACGTCATCCAAGATGGTGTCCCTTGAATTCCAATTGGCTGATAGAATTCTATCAGCCAATCGGAATTAAAGGTGAAAAATTCCTATTGGCTGATGCAATCAGCCAATAGGATTGAGCTTCAATCCTATTGGCTGGTCCAATCAGCCAATAGGATTGAGCTTGCATTCTATTGGCTGTTCCAATCAGCCAATAGAATGCAAGCTCAATCCTATTGGCTGATTGCATCAGCCAATAGGAATTTTTCACCTTTAATTCCAATTGGCTGATATAATTCAGTCAATCGGAATTCAAGGGATTCAAGGGATGCCATCTTGGATGACGTCACTTAAAGGAACCTTCATTCGTGGTCGGAAGAAGAGGATGCTCCGCGCCAGATTTCTTGAAGATGGAGCCGCCGGATGGATGAAGATAGAAGATGCCGTCAGGATGAAGACTTCTGCCCGTCTGGAGAACCACTTCTGCCGGTTTGGATGAAGACTTCTCCCGGCTTCGTTGACGACTTCTTGCCGCTTGGATGAAGACTTCTCCCAGCTTCGTTGAGGATGGATGTCCGGTCTTCAAAACTGTAAGTGGATCTTTGGGGGTTAGTGTTAGGTTTTTTAAGGGTTTATTGGGTGGGTTTTATTTTTAGATTAGGGGTTTGGGCAATTGAAAAAGAGCAATGCCCATCCAAATGCCCTTTTCAGGGCAATGGGGAGCTTAGGTTTTTATAGTTAGGGTTTTATATGGGGGGTTGGTTGTGTGGGTGGTGGGTTTTACTGTTGGGGAGTTGTTTGTATTTTATTTTACAGGTAAAAGAGCTGATTTATTTGGGGCAATGCCCCGCAAAAGGCCCTTATAAGGGCTATTGGTAGTTTAGTTTAGGCTAGGTTTATTTTTTATTTTGGGGGGGCTTTTTTATTTTGATAGGGCTATTAGATTAGGTGTGATTAGTTTAAATAGGTGATAATTTCTTTTTTTACTTTGTGTAATTTAGTGGGTTTTTTTGTAATTTAGGTAATTGTATTTAATTTAGGTAATTTATTTAATTGTAGTGTAAGGTTAGGTGTTAGTGTAACTCAGGTTAGGTTTTATTTTACAGGTAAGTTTGTATTTATTTTAGCTAGGTAGCTAGTAAATAGGGATGGGCGAATGTGTAAATTTTCGAATTTCGAATGTAGAACGAATGTTGTTACCGAAATTCGAATTCTAAATCCGAATGTCGATAAGAACGAATATTCTTAAAAATTTGAAAATTGAATGTTATTTACAGTTTTGGAATGTCATTTTTGAATTCAAATGTTTATAATTATATCGAATGTCCATATTCGAAATTTTGAATTTAACATTCTATTTAAAAAATACTATTCAGAAGTTCAATAGTTCATGTGGTAGGGCGGGAATCTAGTAAATTGATACATAATAGATACAAATATATCATTTTGAATGTTTCCATATAGAATATTGCATAATTCGAATATTACATTTAAAGAAAGCATTAGAAATACTATTACAAACATATAAATTCGAATTTTTCAAATTTGAATATAAATTCGAATTTTTCGAATTCGAATATTGCATAATTCGAATATTACATTTAAAGAAAAAGCATTAGAAATACTATTACAATCTAAATTCGAATTTTTCGAATTCGAATACACGTATTGCATAATTCGAATATGACATTTAAAGAAAAAGCATTAGAAATACTATTATAATCTAAATTCGAATTTTTCGAATTCGAATATTGCATAATTTGAATATTACATTTAAAGAAAAAGCATTAGAAATACTATTACAATCTAAATTCGAATTTTTCGAATTCGAATACACGTATTGCATAATTCGAATATTACATTTAAAGAAAAAGCATTAGAAATACTATTACAATCTAAATTCGAATTTTTCGAAAATAATATTTTCGAATGTAATCGTAAAATTCGAAACCGAACATTCAAAAATCGAATGTTAGAATGTTATGTAAACATTCAAAATTCGATTCGAACGAACGAATGTGTTAAAATTTGTGCCGTTTTTCGAATGTTGCAAAACATTCGCCCATCCCTACTAGTAAATAGTTAATAACTATTTACTAACTATTCTACCTAGTTAAAATAAATACAAAATATGCCTGTAAAATAAAAATAAACCCTAAGATAGCTACAATGTAACTATTAGTTATATTGTAGCTAGTTTTGGGTTTATTTTATAGGTAAGTATTTAGTTTTAAATAGGAGCTATTTAGTTATTAATAGTAGGTTTTATTTAGATTTATTTTAATTATATTAAAGTTAGGGGGTGTTAGGGTAAGGGTTAGACTTAGGTTTAGGGGTCAATATGTTTAGTATAGTGGCAGCGACGTTGGGGGTGGAAGATTAGGGGCTAATCAGTGAAGGTAGGTGGCGGCGATGTTAGGGGCTTAGCACTTTAGTTATGAGTTTTATGTTACGGCGTTGTAGCATAAAACTCATAACTACTGACTTTAGATTGTGTTACGAATCTTGGCGGTATTGGCTGTACCGCTCACTTGTTGGCGTCCCAGGCAGACTCGTAATACCGGCGCAAAGGAAGTCCTATTGAAAAAAGACCTTACGCAAATTGCGTAAGTTAATTTGCGTTAAGTCCAAAAAAATGTGCAGTGCCCCTAAACCTTCAAGACTCGTAATACCAGCGGTAGTGAAAAAGCAGCGTTATGAGCCTTAACGCTGCTTTTTCACTCATACCGCAAAACTCATAATCTAGCCGAGTGTTTGGAATGCAAGCATGCATTCCATCATATCAAGACTTACATTGATATAATTACAAAAAACTGAGAAAATAGAATAAAACATCATATCAGCAATACTGCTGCAAGTATTACATGTAATTTACATTCCTCCAAGAGTGTGTGTTTATATGAAGTTTCACTAACACTATTGGGATCCGTGTGTGTGTGTTACTATTAGCGGTTGCCATAGTGACCTCAATAAACAAAGTGAGAAAACGAAAAAAAACTAAATAATAGAGGAATTGTATATTTATGTACCTAACTTGTACATCATAATCGCTTGTGGCAAGATAGTATCATTGTATTTACTAATCCAAAGTGACACTTTAATCTAAGTTTGCCAGTTACCTGTGTATAGTTGCCGTAGCAACCATTTTTAATCAGCAGCTTATTTATGTGTTTTTTTTTCAGAAGTTATATCAAGTGATTTCTTATTATATCCTCTGTGAGTGTATCAACCCCTGCTCTGGGGTATCTTGTGCATCCTACCCCCAAACAAGTTAACATGACTAATACACTGCTAAATTAATACTATATACATATATACACACATCTCCAATTGGCATACATTTATAACCTCACTAAGTACAGATAGTATACCTTATACCATAGACAGATAACCTATAAGCTTTATTTCAAACAAGTGAACATCAGGATAGAATATACTGTTATCTTTTGACATGATCCATATCTCTTCGTCATGATTTTTAATTAGTCCACACATGAGTCCCAGATTACGGTGATGCTATCAGTTATTGGACGTCCTCTGTTCTTTTATACATATGTGCTCTATATCAATGTGCTTATCATGAATGACCAAGGGTTCCAAATATATTGGGCCAGTATTATGTGTCCTGATATTAGTCACCTGGTGACCCAGCTGAATATACAGATGGTGTCTTTCCCATTGCATGCCACTACAACTTAAATGGCACCAATATCCCACACGCACCCCAGGTATGTAGCATATAGTTAACATTTCCCTCAGAATGGGTATTCCATCAGTTTTGGTGGCAGCCCTGCTCTGATCATATTGTAAGCATAATGTGTAAACCAAAATATGAGTGACCTCAACTGTCCGATTGTTAAGTTGAATTACCCAGTGACTCTCGGGAACGATATCAGTCGTACCCCCAGATTCACTTTCAGGATTTTAAGGTGGCATATATGTGGTATTTCACCACACTACAACCTCCTATAGATCTTCAGGGTATTATGAACATATTTTCAAGGGCGTATGCACTCCAGGTAAGTAATATATATAGTGCTTAAATGAAGAGCCTGAAATCTATATATCCACTGGGCTTCACACACCAGTAGAGCTTTGTTCCTGTCACCGCCTAAGTCCAATTTCGGTATGTGGTCTATCAAGATGTATCTGATAGATGAGACTGGATGTGCCTTTTCTGCACAGTGTCGTGCAACCGGTTGGTCCGAACATCTTTACTTTAGCCCCTGGCATATTGCTAATCTATGATTCACCATTAGTTCACATAAAGTGCTCTGTGTTTTACCAACATAAAATCTTGAACATGGGCAAAATAGCATATACTCCACATGCGTGGTATTGCATGAGAGAGTGATGAATCGTATAGACTTTGTTAGTGTGTGGGTGATGAAATGTCCTAGTAGCGATGAGACCACTGCAGGTAGTGCAACCCAGGCATCTGTAACTGCCTTTTATATTCTCTTGAGATTTCTTTGAGTAGCTCTTCTTTGGATCGGTCTTAACCAATAGATCTTTTAAATCGGTCCCTCTTTTATATCCCACCATCAAGTTGAGATTCTGTGTGAAGCTCAGTCTCAGATCAGAGGTCATCAGCTGCCAATGTTGTTTCACAATTTTACCAGCATTGGAGGTATTTGGAGAGAAAGTGGTTACAAACATCAATCCATTCTCCTCATTCTTTGTGTGGTTTGCCTCTTTGTTAATAAAATCTTTCTGTGTCAAATTCTGTATCTCTTGTATAGCGGTGTTTATCACTTGTTCCTTATAGCCCCTCTAGTTGTGTTCCAACTAACTTCTAGCGTAAATTGCAATTGCGCTCACATGTTCACATTTACTTTCAATTTTTAATACGATCGCTCCTTCTGATCCACGCAAACAGCCGTGACAAACCCGATATCACTTGCACGTAACTGTTAGCTCACCACTCGTAATCTGGCCCTTAATGAGGTAGATGAAATGTAGTCCGGATAATTAAATATTCTTTGTGACCAAGATTTATGATTTACTGGGGTTAGAACTTAAATGACTAATAATTAAGGTTTTGACTTTTATATTTTATATCTTGCACTTTATTATTGAAGTTTTAGCAAATATTATTATTATTCTTTATTTATAAAGCACAAACAAATTCTGCAGTGCTGTAATGAGTACAAAGATGATACAGATTTTTTAAGAGAAAAATGAGGGCCCTATTCCCGTAGGAATTTACAATCTAGACTACAATCTAGAATATGTATTTTTTCATGTAATTTTTAAACTTAAAACGTATACAGTTGTCACAATTATTATTTCTATAGATAACAAAATGTATATATTTAAGTAACCAATGTGCTATAACTCTTAGGATGTACAAACATTAGTAATGAGCGTCAATCAATTTTATTATTGGGATACTGTGGAGAATCCCTGCAGGTGATCCAATAATGCTTTCAATAGTGATGCTGGTTATAATTGGCTAGTCATCAAAAAACGAAGTATGGCGCCCAGTTGCGACTCCTTGCTAATCAATCCTTCCCTAAGATTGATGAAAAAATATAAAGGAATACACAAATATATAAGTAAAGTAGCGCTAATTAGCTCAGGAGTCAGGGAAGACAATAAATTTAAGAAACTTATAAAAAGTGTTTATTTCCACAATTTTTCATTTTTACAATAATGTACCATTGATTTACAATAATGTACCAGTCTCGTAATGTGATACTTGTGGTATAGTATCAATATTAAGCATACAGGGAGTGCAGAATTATTAGGCAAGTTGTATTTTTGAGAATTAATTTTATTATTGAACAACAACCATGTTCTCAATGAACCCAAAAAACTCATTAATATCAAAGCTGAATAGTTTTGGAAGTAGTTTTTAGTTTGTTTTTAGTTATAGCTATTTTAGGGGGATATCTGTGTGTGCAGGTGACTATTACTGTGCATAATTATTAGGCAACTTAACAAAAAACAAATATATACCCATTTCAATTATTTATTTTTACCAGTGAAACCAATATAACATCTCAACATTGACAAATATACATTTCTGACATTCAAAAACAAAACAAAAACAAATCAGTGACCAATATAGCCACCTTTCTTTGCAAGGACACTCAAAAGCCTGCCATCCATGGATTCTGTCAGTGTTTTGATCTGTTCGCCATCAACATTGCGTGCAGCAGCAACCACAGCCTCCCAGACACTATTCAGAGAGGTGTACTGTTTTCCCTCCTTGTAAATCTCACATTTGATGATGGATCACAGGTTCTCAATGGGGTTCAGATCAGGTGAACAAGGAGGCCATGTCATTAGATTTTCTTCTTTACCCTTTCTTGCCAGCCACGCTGTGGAGTACTTGGACGCGTGTGATGGAGCATTGTCCTGCATGAAAATCATGTTTTTCTTGAAGGATGCAGACTTCTTCCTGTACCACTGCTTGAAGAAGGTGTCTTCCAGAAACTGGCAGTAGGACTGGGAGTTGAGCTTGACTCCATCCTCAACCCGAAAAGGCCCCACAAGCTCATCTTTGATGATACCAGCCCAAACCAGTACTCCACCTCCACCTTGCTGGTGTCTGAGTCGGACTGGAGCTCTCTGCCCTTTAACAATCCAGCCACAGGCCCATCCATCTGTCCCATCAAGACTCACTCTCATTTCATCAGTCCATAAAACCTTAGAAAAATCAGTCTTGAGATATTTCTTGGCCCAGTCTTGACGTTTCAGCTTGTGTGTCTTGTTCAGTGGTGGTCGTCTTTCAGCCTTTCTTACCTTGGCCATGTCTCTGAGTATTGCACACCTTGTGCTTTTGGGCACTCCAGTGATGTTGCAGCTCTGAAATATGGCCAAACTGGTGGCAAGTGGCATCTTGGCAGCTGCACGCTTGACTTTTCTCAGTTCATGGGCAGTTATTTTGAGCCTTGGTTTTTCCACACGCTTCTTGCGACCCTGTTGACTATTTTGAATGAAAAGCTTGATTGTTCGATGATCACGCTTCAGAAGCTTTGCAATTTTAAGAGTGTTGCATCCCTCTGCAAGATATCTCACTATTTTTTACTTTTCTGAGCCTGTCAAGTCCTTCTTTTGACCCATTTTGCCAAAGGAAAGGAAGTTGCCTAATAATTATGCACACCTGATATAGGGTGTTGATGTCATTAGACCACACCCCTTCTCATTACAGAGATGCACATCACCTAATATGTTTAATTGGTAGTAGGCTTTCGAGCCTATACAGCTTGGAGTAAGACAACATGCATAAAGAGGATGATGTGGTCAAAATACTCATTTGCCTAATAATTCTGCACTCCCTGTATATCAAAAAACAATACAAGGTTAAAATGTTTGCAACAATAATTGCTGAGAGCTAAAACATTATGTGTCCACCTTAACAATATAATGAATGCATTGTGAATAAAAGTCCATTAACAAACTTAATTCAACCTAAAGTTCATTCAATTTATCAGATTCTTCAGAGCTGGGTTTCAGATATAAAGTCTTTGTAACAAGTATTGCAAAGTGCCACGGGTTCGATTTTCAAACCCTGAGTCTATATATTGGGCGTTTATGCTGGTCTGACCAATAAGATAGTGTACACTCCCGTGTGTCAGATGGAAATGAAAAACTGAGCTTACCGGGATCTTCGGACACTTCAAGTGTCAGGCACAGGCTTACTGTGTTACTTCTCTGGTGCTGTGTTAAACTTGTATCATCTCCTGTGAACCAAGCGTAGCTGTGGTGATGTTACCTTATACTCCACTGAATACTGGTTCCGGATCAGCTGTACTGCTGCACGCTCCGGCGTGTTAGAAGGAAATTGATCACAACAAACGGCCATTTGTGTTCCCTGTATTTGATAACTTCAAGGTCTTGCAGGGAAAAAGAACTTGTGTGAATGCTGTATTCAGTGCTGCAAATTAGTTCCTGGTGGTCTGCAATCAAATCTCAACGCATTTCGCCCTAGTGGGGCCTTTATCAAGACCTTAATAAAGTCTCCACTAGGGCGAAACGCATTGACGTTTGATTGCAGACCACCAGGAACTAATTTGCAGCACTGAATACAGCACTTGCAGCACTTGAAGGAAGATCTCACTGACAGTGTCAAGTTGCATGTTGGTCATATTGTCAATGTTTCTGATTGGCTGACGAAGCAATAGGAATGTGATTTAAGAAAAAAAAGCATAAATCCTCTGATTTAGATTTGTGTGTCTTTTTTTGTCTATCAGTTCCAGTGTTTGGTAAACAGCATCCATTATCCATAGATAGTGCTGCTGAATCTGTTGGCGCGCTACCAATAACTGATAATAATAATAATAATAAGTTTAGGGTGCCTTTGTTAAAAAATGGAGATCTCATTTTGTGACAGTTATCTCCTATTTTTTGACTGGGAAAGATTGTGATCGCTTTGTAGAAGAAAAATGGATATTAAAAAAAATCGGAAGCATTGGAATAAACGCCATTGTTTCAAATCTTTTTCGTTCTTTTTTTCTTTTTTAGATATTTTTATTTTAACCAGTCAGAAAGATTTAAGGCTATGATATTTTTTAAATATTTGGAATAGTGACCTCTATTAAGGTTTCTTAAGAGTTATTGAGAATGTGACCATTACACAATAAGAGCAAGATTACAAGGGACACTGTAAAATGCATTTTTGTGATCGCAAAAACTTCACTAGAGTTAATCTTTATGTGCTAGTCGGGTTGCACTTGTATTACAAGTTAAAAAAACAACTTATTTTGCGCAAGTGGTAACCAGACTAGCGCAAAAATCCTAACTGAGATTATCGTGTGGGTGTGCATTTATTCCCCCATAAAAATCAATGAAGATAAAAAGTAGAAAAAAAACACCCGACTATCACACAAACACAATTGCGCAAACAACATAGCATATTCACATTAGCAAATGTAAAATATTTACAGTAAATACATAGTTAAAATCTTTATTAAATATGAATATTGCATATATATGTTTTATCATGTAGCTTTTGCGTGCAATATTTTTTAGATGCTGTTATTATGAGTGTAACTTTACTTTGTCATGTATTTTTTAAGTGCTTTGTGCAATGTTTTATTTTGGAAAACAGTTAACCACTGCTCTGAGATTGCGGTAAGGATTTCGCTCAACTTGTAATAGAAGCTCAATGGAAAGGGGTTGCAAAAGATCGCTTTAACGCTAGTGTTTATGCCTCACTTGCAAAAAATACAACCGAGATTCTTATATCTGGCAGTAGAAAGAATATTACTTTATTTTATGTTTCAGAAAGCATATTTTTGTGTAGAAGAAGAAATACGTTTTTGTTTGTGCTTCTCTTCTTTTTGTTTTAAATCATTACTTATAAAATGAGCTGTAACAGATGATTTTCTTTCATTTGTTTTGTTATAATTTTATATGAATGAGAATAATTTTACAATACATCTGAATGTGCCATTCACAAAGAAGAACTTTCCTGCTCGTTTGGCCTAAAGATGAAAGTCCAGTCATGAAATACCAGACAATTGCAGTCTGAATGAGAGACATGGCAACTCCAGATTTACATTTTAGCTCTCTGAGGACCTCCTTAGTATGGTGCAACCATTTCCCTCTTGGGACACTGGGTAAAATGTCTACATCTGGTTTCCCACTTTCACCCTTAGGGAGATTAATTGCCATCGGTCACAATTTTCATACATAAAAACTCAACCACCAGTGAGCAAATAAAAAGCATAACGGCTTGTTTTATAGCTTATCATCACCACCCAAGGGGAAACCTCATTTTGCCCAAAATGTGCCTTTCACAGAGAGGAACTTTCTTACAGCCCATCAGTCTGGTGCTAACTATGGGCTAGATTACGAGTGGCACACTAACAGTTATCGTGTTTATCGCCGGTGTTTGCCTATGTCAGAATTGGGCGAAAAAGCCTCATAACGCTGCTTTTTCACTACCACTGGTATTACGAGTCTTGCAGGTATATCTGTACCGCACACTTTTTTGGCCGTAATGCAAAGTAACTACCGCAGCTTTCCAAAAGTCCTTTTTCAATGGGACTTCCATAGCGCCGGTATTCCGAGTTCGCCTGTCCGGCCAAAAAGTGTGCGGTACAGCCTATAACTACAAGATCCATACCGTAAACTGAAAGTCAGTAATTATAGGTTTTACGCTACAAAGCCGTAACATAAAACTCATAACTAAAGTGCTAAAAAGTACACTAACACCCATAAACTACCTATTAACCCCTAAACCGAGGCCCTCCCGTATCGCAAACACTAAAATAAAATTATTAACCCCTAATCTGCCGCTCCCGAAATCCCCGCTACTAGAATAAACATATTAACCCCTAAACCGCCGTACTCCCACATCGCAAACGCTAGTTGAATATTATTAACCCCTAATCTGCTGTCCCTAACATCGCCGCAACCTACATTACTGTTATTAACCCCTAATCTGCTGCCCCCAAAATCATCGCCACTATACTAAAGTTATTAACCCCTAAACCTAACCCTAAGTGTAACCCTAACTCCCACTAACTTTAATATAATTTAAATAAATCTAAATAAAACCTACTATTAATAACTAAATAATTCCTATTTAAAACTAAATATTTTCCTGTAAAATAAACCCTAAGCTAGCTACAATATAACTAATAGTTACATTGTAGCTATCTTAGGTTTTATTTTTATTTCACAGGCAAGTTTGTATTTATTTTAACTAGGTAGAATAGTTACTAAATAGTTATTAACTATTTACTAGCTACCTAGCTTAAATAAATACAAATTTACCTGTAAAATAAAACCTAACCTGAGTTACACTAACACCTAACCTTACACTACAATTAAATAAATTACATTAATTAAATACAATTAACTAAATTACACAAAATAAAAAAGAAATTATCAAATATTTTAACTAATTACACCTAATCTAATAGCCATATCAAAATGAAAAAGCCGCCCCAAAATAAAAAAAAACCCTAGCCTTATTTAAACTGCCAATAGCCCTTAAAAGGGCCTTTTGCAGGGCATTGCCCCAAAGAAATCAGCATTTGGATGGGCATTGCCCTTAAAAGGGCATTTAGCTCTTTTTCGCTGCCCAAAACCTAATCTAAAAATAAAACCCACCCAATAAACCCTTAAAAAAAAAGTAACACTAACCCCCGAAGATCCACTTACAGTTTTTGAAGACCGGACATCCATCCTCAATGAAGTCGGGAAAAGTCTTCATCCAAGCGGCAAGAAGTCCTCAACGAAGCCAGGAGAAGTCTTCATCCAAGCGGCAAGAATTCGTCCTCAAGGCGGGCAGAAGTCTTCATCCAGATGGCATCTTCATCCTTCCAATGCGGAGCGGCTCCATCTTCAAGACATCCGGCGCGGAGCCTCCTCTTCTTTCGATGGTTCTTGAAGAATGAAGGTTCCTTTAAATGACGTCATCCAAGATGGCGTCCCTTGAATTCCGATTGGCTGATAGAATTCTATCAGCCAATCAGAATTAAAGGGTAAAAAATCCTATTGGCTGATGCAATCAGCCAATAGGATTGAGCTTGCATTCTATTGGCTGATAGGATGCAAGCTCAATCCTATTAGCTGATTGGATCAGCCAATAGGATTAAAGCTCAATCCTATTGGCTGATTGGATCAGCCAATAGTATTTTTTACCCTTTAATTCCGATTGGCTGATTCGGAATTCAAGGGTGTGATGTACAAGCTGTTTACTTCAATGCTCTGCAATAAAATAGCGTTGTATCTTCTTCTATGCTGTGTCCTGCATCTCATGACATGGTTTCAGAAGTACTTGCCTCCGCTTCTGTTTCCTGATTAATGACGATGTTGAAGATTACCCCACCTGAGCCTTTTGATTTCTCTCAACCTGCAGCTTGGCCCACATGGTGTCAGCGATTTCAACGCTTCAGGATTGCTTCCAAGCTGGACAAGGAGAGTGGTGAAGTGCAAGTTAATTCTCTTTTATACTCTATGGGGAAAGATGTGGAGCCAGTGTTAAATGCCTTTACATTCCAAGAAGGGGAAGAATTTGACTTTGAAATAATTATGAACAAACTCAGTGCTCACTTTGTGCCCAAAAGAAATGTGATTTATGAGAGGGCTTGTTTTCACAAACGTGCTCAGTGTGTGGGAGAATCTGTGGAGTCATTTGTGCCCAGCCTGTATGAACTAGCTGCATTCTGTGAGTTTGGTATTGCTAAAGAAGAGCAAATCAGAGACAGAATAGTCATAGGAATTACAGATGCTGAGGTCTTACTGAAGGTACAGTTGGAGGCTGAATTAACATTAGATGGGGCTATTAGGATGGCCCACCAGAGTGAACTGGTGAAAAAGCAATGTGCTGATCTGAGGTCTGAGAGTATTGTGAATGAAGTACAGCAGTTCAGGAGAGCTGCAGGTGAAAGGCACAGTGTGAGCGGCAGACCAAGGGCAACAGGCCCAGAAGCAGATGGGCGCAGCAGGCTCACTGCACACGGTGTAACCGTACCCATGATCAGAATGTTGTATGCCCCACTAACAGTGGCGGTTCTAGACAAATTTTACTGGGGGGGGGCAAGGTGGGGCCAGTGTTTAATCAGGGGGGCACATTAAAAAACAGAAACAAATTATATATATATATATATATATATATATATATATATATATATATACACACATACATACATACACACACATCCATTCACACACGCACACATATATATATATATATATATATATATACATATATACATATATATATATATATATATATATATATATATATATATATATATACACACATATATACATACACACACACACACCATACATACACATATATATACACACACACACACATATACACACACATCCATACACACATATACACACGTACATACACACACACACAACCACATATACACACACATACATACATGCACACACACATATACACACATACATACACACACACACATAGATACATACATACACACAACCATACACATATATATATATATACACACACATATACACACACATCCATACACATATATACACACATACATACAGTACATACACAGACATATATACACACGTACATACACACACACAAATACATACACACACACACAACCACATATACACACACATACATACATACATGCACACACATATACACACACACATAGATACATACATACATACACACACACATAACCATACACATATATATATATATACACACACACACAAATCCATACACATAAACACACATACATATACAGTATATATTTACTTCACGTTGTTAACCCCATGCTTTGACTAGACAGCGTTTCAGGGACAGGGAAGCCGATAAATAGCCTTGATCTTGTCCGGTATTTTTCAGTCAGCTCAGTGGCCAGCTCAGGGGGGGCCACAGGGGGGGCCAGGGACAATTTTACAGGGGCACTGGCCCCTGTGGGCCCCTGTGTAGAACCACCCCTGCCCACTAAAGATAAAAGATGTAGAAAAGTGTAGCCGAATGGGCCATTTTGAAGTGGTGTGTAAAACTGAATACATTAAAGGGACACTCAAGTCAAAATTAAACTTCATGATTCAGATAGAGCATGCAATTTTAAACAACTTTGCAATTTACTTCCATTAACAAAATGTGCACAGTCTTTTTATATTTATACATTTTGAGTCACCAACTCCTACTGAGCATGTGCAAGAATTCACAGCATATACGTATATGCATTTGTGATTGGCTGATGACTGTCACATGATACAGGGGGAGTGGAAAAAGACATAACTTTGTAATTTATTTAACAAAAATCTACTACTAATTTGAAGTTCAGACTAAGTGCTATTGCTTTGTCTTCTTATCATGCATTTGTTGATTATGCAAATCTACAGTGTTGACTGGTCCTTAAAGGAGATGCAGGTGGTTAGTGACCAGGAGGGTCAAGAAGTGTCCTTTGTAGGGTCTGGTTCAGACAAAGATTGACAGGTTACCCTTACTGTAATGGGAGCCAAGGTTACCTTCAAGATTGACACGGGAGCAGAAATCACTGTAATGTCCCTTGCAGCATTCATAAAACTGCCTCGACAGCCTCAGCTGGCGAAAGTTACAACAAAAGTTCATAGTCCTGGTGGCCGCATCGATTGTGCAGGGAAATTTCTTGCCAGGTGCGAGTACAAGCAGAGTAAATTCACCATGTGGGTACATGTAATTAGAGGTCAGTGTGTTAACAACCTATTGAGCAGGAAAGTAGCCTGTGGTTTGGGCCTTGTCACCAGAGCGAATGAGATTTCCAAGACAAGTTTGGTAAATTGGGCCTACTGAATTTCAACCCAGTACGAATATCACTTAAAAGTGATGCAGTCCCATACAGCATTACCACTCCTCATTGAATTTCATTCCCGCTGAATGAGGGGGTGCCGACGCTTGAAGACATAGCTCCAAAACTGTCTGGGGCGAAGTTCTCTACACTGGATGCTTCCAGCGGCTTCTGACAGATACCTCTAGATCCACAGTGCCGCAAACTGACTACCTTCATTACACCGGTAGGTCGGTTTTGCTTCTGCAGACTCCCCTTTGGGATATCCTCTGCTCCTACAATCTTTCAAAGAGAGATAAGTTCCCTCCTAAGGGACCACTAGGGCACAGAAGTCATCATGGACGATATTTTCATGTTTGGGAGAACATGATCAGCGATTGAGCTGTGTGCTGCAAACCATTAGAGAGTGGGGGCTGAAATTAAATAAAGAGAAATGCCATTTCAGAAAATCTGAGTTATGTTACTTTGGGCATATCATCGATGGAGATGGCATCAAGCCAGATCCTGATAAAATCCTTGCTATTGAACAGATGAAAATTCCTTCTGATGTACACAAGCTGAGACAAATATTGGGACTTGTGAATTATTTGGGCAGGTTCCTTCCAGATGTATCCACAGTACTACACCCTATCACAGAGTTGTTGAAGAAAGATGTTGCTTGGGTCTGGGGTCCTCCACAGGAAGAAGCTTTTGTACAGGTCAAGTCCTTGCTGGGGTCTGTCCCAATGTTAGGGTTCTACGACCCTTCTAAAAGGACTGTGGTTAGTGCTGATGCAAGCAGTTATGGGCTAGGGGCCGCCCTCCTGCAGCTGAATGAGAACAAACTACAGCCCATCGCCTACTGTTCCCGTACACTGATGGCTGCTGAGTCAAAATACGCCCAAATTGAGAGAGTGCCTGGCTGCATTTTGGGCCTGTGAGCGCTTTCAGCATTACCTAGTGGGTTTAGAGAAATTTAGTCTGGAGACTGATCATAAACCGCTAGTCCCTCTAATCAACTGCAATTGACAAAACACCCCTAAGATGCCAGAGACTTCTGATGAGGCTGCTCAGGTTCAACGTTCAGGCAGTGCATGTGCAAAACAACTGGTAGTGGCAGATACATTTTCCAGGCTCCTGCTGGCTGCTGATGAAGAAACTTCAAGGGAATGAGATGTGAAGGTGTATGTGGATTCAGTTCTGGCATAGAAATCGATTTTGTCAGGAAAGCAAGAGCAAATAAGAAAGGAGACACGTTTATATTTAGATATATACATATATATATGCCAGATTAGCGGTTACATTTGATAATAAAGGCTTCTTAAAAGAAGAATATTATTTGTACCTAGCGATGAGACATTAAACTATACAAAGTGTCAATTTGAACACTGACTCATGCAATATTGAGCAATTAGGTGACACATTTCATAGTGTTACTTTGTTTCACTCGCTTACATCTGACATCTACTATACAAACAGAAAAAAAGCTGGAATATTTATTATTGCTAAGCTAAGCATATACTTCATAGCCTTAATTCTTCATTTTTTCTGTTATTTAAACCACCGACAATACCTTATGATAGGGTTATTTAATATTGCCATTCAATGGTAAAAATATCAGAATATTTTCTCTGACTTATGTACATTCACAATCCAATTACAGTGTTGATCACATACTGAATTTAAGCTAGTTTTAACAAGTGCGTGTGTGTGTGTTTGTACCAGTCCAGTCGGACTATTTTGGTGTCTCCAATAAAGTTATCTAGTATAAGTGGTCTTTTTTATGAGACAATTTTTACAACACTTAGGCCTAGATTTGGAGTTTGGCGTTAGCCGTGAAAACCAGCGTTAGAGGCTCCTAACGCTGGTTTTAGGCTACCTCCGGTATTTGGAGTCACTCAAAAAAGGGTCTAACGCTCACTTTTCAGCCGCGACTTTTCCATACCGCAGATCCCCTTACGTAAATTGCGTATCCTATCTTTTCAATGGGATCTTTCTAACTCCGGTATTTAGAGTCGTGTCTGAAGTGAGCGTTAGACATCTAACGACAAAACTCCAGCCGCAGGAAAAAAGTCAGTAGTTAAGAGCTTTCTGGGCTAACGCCGGTTTATAAAGCTCTTAACTACTGTGCTCTAAAGTACACTAACACCCATAAACTACCTATGAACCCCTAAACCGAGGTCCCCCCACATCGCCGCCACTCGATTAAATTTTTTTAACCCCTAATCTGCCGACCGCAAAGCGCCGCCAGCTAAGTTATCCCTATGTACCCCTAATCTGCTGCCCCTAACACCGCCGACCCCTGTATTATATTTATTAACCCCTAACCTGCCCCCCACAACGTCGCCGCCAGCTACCTACAATAATTAACCCCTAATCTGCCGACCGCAAAGCGCCGCCACCTACATTATAGCTATGTACCCCTAATCTGCTGCCCCTAACACCGCCGACCCCTATATTATATGTAGTAACCCCTAATCTGCCCCCCACAACGTCGCCTCCACCTGCCTACACTTATTAACCCCTAATCTGCCGAGCGGACCGCACCGCTACTATAATAAAGTTATTAACCCCTAATCCGCCTCACTAACCCTATAATAAATAGTATTAACCCCTAATCTGCCCTCCCTAACATCGCCGACACCTAACTTCAATTATTAACCCCTAATCTGCCGACCGGAGCTCACCGCTATTCTAATAAATGGATTAACCCCTAAAGCTAAATCTAACACTAACACTAACACCCCCCTAAATTAAATATAATTTTAATCTAACGAAATTAATTAACTCTTATTAAATAAATTAATCCTATTTAAAGCTAAATACTTACCTGTAAAATAAATCCTAATATAGCTACAATATAAATTATAATTACATTGTAGCTATTTTAGGATTAATATTTATTTTACAGGCAACTTTGTAATTATTTTAACCAGGTACAATAGCTATTAAATAGTTAAGAAATATTTAATAGTTACCTAGTTAAAATAATTCCAAAATTACTATCATTAAATTAATTAAATAAAATACCTACAATTACCTACAATTAAACCTAACACTACACTATCAATAAATTAATTAAATACAATATGTACAAATAACTACAATGAAATAAACTAACTAAAGGTCAAAAAATAAAAAAGAACTAAGTTACAAAAAATAAAAAAATATTTACAAACATAAGAAAAATATTACAACAATTTTAAACTAATTACACCTACTCTAAGCCCCTTAATAAAATAACAAAGACCCCCAAAATAAAAAAATGCCCTACCCTATTCTAAATTACTAAAGTTCAAAGCTCTTTTACCTTACCAGCCCGGAACAGGGCCCTTTGCGGGGCATGCCCCAAGAAGTTCAGCTCTTTTGCCTGTAAAAAAAACATACAATACCCCCCCCCAACATTACAACCCACCACCCACATACCCCTAATCTAACCCAAACCCCCCTTAAATAAACCTAACAATAAGCCCCTGAAGATCATCCTACCTTGTCTTCACCTCACCAGGTATCACCGATCCGTCCTGGCTCCAAAATCTTCATCCAACCCAAGCGGGGGCTGGCGATCCATCATCCTGTGGCTGAAGAGGTCCAGAAGAGGCTCCAAAGTCTTCATCCTATCCGGGAAGAAGAGTAGATCCGGACCGGCAACCATCATCTTCCAAGCGGCATCTTCTATCTTCATCCGATGAGGAACGACTCCATCCTGAAGACCTCCGACGCGGACCCATCTTCATCCGGCGACGTCCAACTGAAGAATGAAGGTTCCTTTAAGGGACGTCATCCAAGATGGCGTCCCTCGAATTCCGATTGGCTGATAGGATTCTATCAGCCAATCGGAATTAAGGTAGGAATATTCTGATTGGCTGATGGAATCAGCCAATCAGAATCAAGTTCAATCCGATTGGCTGATCCAATCAGCCAATCAGATTGAGCTCGCATTCTATTGGCTGTTCCGCTTGGAAGATGATGGTTGCCGGTCCAGATCTACTCTTCTTCCCGGATAGGATGAAGACTTTGGAGCCTCTTCTGGACCTCTTCAGCCACCGGATGATGGATCGCCAGCCCCCGCTTGGGTTGGATGAAGATTATGGAGCCAGGACGGATCGGTGATACCTGGTGAGGTGAAGACAAGGTAGGATGATCTTCAGGGGCTTAGTGTTAGGTTTATTTAAGGGGGGTTTGGGTTAGATTAGGGGTATGTGGGTGGTGGGTTGTAATGTTGGGGGGGGCGTATTGTATGTTTTTTTTACAGGCAAAAGAGCTGAACTTCTTGGGGCATGCCCCGCAAAGGGCCCTGTTCAGGGCTGGTAAGGTAAAAGAGCTTTGAACTTTAGTAATTTAGAATAGGGTAGGGCATTTTTTATTTTGGGGGTCTTTGTTATTTTATTAGGGGGCTTAGAGTAGGTGTAATTAGTTTAAAATTGTTGTAATATTTTTCTTATGTTTGTAAATATTTTTTTATTTTTTGTAACTTAGTTCTTTTTTATTTTTTGTACTTTAGTTAGTTTATTTCATTGTAGTTATTTGTAGATATTGTATTTAATTAATGTATTGATAGTGTAGTGTTAGGTTTAATTGTAGGTAATTGTAGATATTTTATTTAATTAATTTAATGATAGTATAGTGTTAGGTTTAATTGTAACTTAGGTTAGGATTTATTTTACAGGTAATTTTGTAATTATTTTAACTAGGTAGCTATTAAATATTTCTTAACTATTTAATAGCTATTGTACCTGGTTAAAATAATTACAAAGTTGCCTGTAAAATAAATATTAATCCTAAAATAGCTACAATGTAATTATAATTTATATTGTAGCTATATTAGGATTTATTTTACAGGTAAGTATTTAGCTTTAAATAGGAATAATTTATTTAATAAGAGTTAATTCATTTTGTTAGATTAAAATTATATTTAAGTTAGGGGGGTGTTAGTGTTAGGGTTAGACTTAGCTTTAGGGGTTAATACATTTATTAGAATAGCTGTGAGCTCCGGTCGTCAGATTAGGGGTTAATAATTGAAGTTAGGTGTCGGCGATGTTAGGAAGGGCAGATTAGGGGTTAATACTATTTATTATAGGGTTAGTGAGGCGGATTAGGGGTTAATAACTTTATTATAGTAGCGGTGCGGTCCGCTTGGCAGATTAGGGGTTAATAAGTGTAGGCAGGTGGGGGCGACGTTGTGGGCGGCAGATTAGGGGTTAATAAATATAATATAGGGGTCGGCGGTGTTAGGGGCAGCAGATTAGGGGTACATAAGGATAATGTAAGTAGCGGCGGTTTACGGAGCGGCAGATTAGGGGTTAAAAATAAAATGCAGGTGTCAGCGATAGCGGGGGCGGCAGATTAAAGGTTAATAAGTGTAAGGTTAGGGGTGTTTAGACTCGGGGTACATGTTAGGGTGTTAGGTGCAGACTTAGGAGGTGTTTCCGCATAGCAAACAATGGGGCTCCGTTAAGAGCTGAACGCGGCTTTTTTGACAAAACTCCAAATCTAGCCGTTACTTTCTTTTCACATAAATTTGAATCTGGGGTTTGATGTAATATTTTTAGAGACAGGCAGTCTTTTCTTTTGTTTTGCAAATCTCTTTGCATTTCCTGTACACAAACATGCATATTACTGCCTTAACTCTAGAATTTAAGGGCTAGCTAATATAAGCAATAATTGATAAGCCCCGTAATTCTGATTTACAGACCCAGTACATTTTCCCTCACTATTCTTGCTTCAAACTATGTTTAGATACAGACCTTTAAGAAGTTATTAAGTACATAAAAGAAGGTTGGCCCGAGAGCCGGGCAGCCTGGATGTCTTTAAGTTCTTACAGGTCAGAGAGGTCGTAGCTCACGGAGTTGGATGGGTTAGTGCTGTTCCAAGATTGCATTTTCATTCCTGTTAGTATGCAGCAGGAGATGTTAAGCAGGATTCATTATGGCCACTTGGGCATTACAAAGTGCAGAGAAAAGGCAACTATAGCGGTATGGTGGCCTGGGATCAGTTCCGAAATTGCAAGCCACCTGTAAAAATGTACTTTTTGCCAGGAATTCCGGCCTACTCAGAGAAGGGAGCCCTTGATTTCTACCCCACTGCCTGCAGGCCCATGGCAGAAAATAGCTGCAGATTTGTGCGAACTGCATGGGAAAAAGTAGCTAGTTGTGATTGACTACTATTCCAGGTATTTGGAGATTGCACCCTTGAATGAGTTCACAAGTCAAGCCGTTATCATTCGTTTCAAGAGCTTGTTCACCCGGTGGGGCATATTAATGGAGTTAGTGAGTGATAACGGAGTGCAGTTTGCCTCCATGGAGTTCAGTTCTTTCTGCAGTTAATATGATTTCGTCCTTTCTACGTCAAGTCCACATTACCGCAGGCCAATGGAATGGCTGAAAGGGCAGTTCTAACAACAAAGTTAATTTTGAAGCAATCTGAGCAGTACGTAGCTCTCTTGGCCTATAGGGAGACTCCCATCCAAGCCACAGGCTTTAGCTCGGCATAGTTGATGCTAGGGCGACAGATCCGCACTACACTACCCTCTGTGGGTATTTTCCAGCCAGCCCGCTCTGTTCCTCAGGACGAGGTCCTTAGGAGGGATGAAGAGGCAAAAAGGGGCTACCAATTCTTCTATGACAGAAAACACTCTGTGAGGCCCTTGCAGGAGCTGAATGTGGGCCAAAATGTCAGAGATAAGCTGGATGAGGAGAAGCAATGGAAGACGTCTGCTACGGTAATAGGACACTCTCCAGAACCAAGGTCTTATGTAGTCCTTACTGAAGGAGGGACAGTCACACGTCGAAATAGAAGACATTTTCAGCCAGTACCTGAGAGTTTGGGACTGGATGCCTCAAATCCACAGCCGGTGGGATCCCATGTTTTAAAAGTGGTACCTTCCCCTCAGCAAAACCACAGCGGGTATACTTCTTTGCTTCCAGCAGACTCTCAATCACCTTTATCAGAGGATAGTTCATGTAAAAGAAAATGTCAAGTGGAAGAATTGTGAAACTTCCAGCCTGCTACCAGGATTAGCACTGTAGTTAGAGCAGTGACTAGAAGAATGGACAGAATAATCCCATGGTCACTGTGGACTAGAGTAGTCTACCCCGATGTCCAAGACGGGATTGTATTTCATGTTGTTCATATATATTCTCTTTAACTTGTTATTTGTTATACACTAAACAAAACTAATTTTGTATGCTTCTTGTATACCTTGTTATTTGCTGTACTCTAAAAATAAAAATCTGTTTTGTCCTTTTAGTGATGAGAGTGGGAGGTGACCTCACCGGATGGAGGCGTGGCTAATAGCGGTTATAGTCTCAGTTACTAAGTTAGATGTGTTGTACAAGCTGTTTACTTCTATGCTCTGCAATAAAATAGTGTTGTACCTTCTATGCTGTGTCCTGCATCTCATGACACCAAGAGAAAGAAAAAAAATATAAGTAAATTAGAAAGTTGCTTAAAATTGCATGCTCTATCTGAATCATGAAAGAAAAAATTTGGGTTTCATATCCCTTTAAGACTGAGAAAACTCATCAGAACTGTAAGGTCCGTCAAAGAATTTTAGAAAGACAAATTTTAGCTTGAGATCTGTTTATCTCATTATACAGGTTCAGGTTCTGGATGTAAAGAGACAACTACATTGCAATAAAATGCTCAAATAAAACTCCAAAGATTTTGCATGATTTCTCTCTATGACGATAAGGGGTGAAGTAGAAACCAGACATGGACCCCCTGCTTAATGTGCTAACAGGAATATGGTTGCACCTCACTGAAAATGGAAAAAAAAATCCTAAAATATACATCTGTGGTTGCCATATCTCCCTTTAGAGGGCAATTGCCTGGTATTTTGGGTCTGCACTGTAAATTCCATTACGTACTATCTGTGAAATGCACATGCTGGGCAAAAAAGCTGCTCCTGTGGTGGTGGTTAGTGGAAGTGCACAGACAAAAACAATCTATTACAGAAAAATCATTCATAATAAAAAAAATGGTTAAGCCATAGAATAAACTTATAATTTTGTTTATTTCCTTGGTTGAGCACATCTCAGTTTTTATGTATCTAGAATTTAATGTAGCTGAAATTGAGAGCAGCAGGACTTAGATGAGGTTGTTGCATGGGTTTGCACAGTGTGGGTACATAAAAGTGATAACATAATGAGATCTGATTACCTGAAAGCTCAACCCATTGTAATAGGCTGTGGTTTCAAAGCACAAAACCAGCTACTTTATATATACACAAATAAACCTGATCCATTTGACAGTGAAGACCTGACCTATGAGCAGCTTTACGATAATCCAGATGAATTAGGTGACTCTCTTATCACTCAGAAAGTGCCTACGTACTGCCAAGTTTTACAGCCTAATCTGCTTCTTTTTTCTAACATTGACAGCCCAAACTACAGATCAGTTGCACTGCGTTCAGGCTCTTCAAAAGCTGCTTATTGCCTTGGGACCTGGATTAGCTCTATACTATCTCCATTGGGTGGGCCACGCAGCCTCTTCCAAACAAATATTTTCTATGATAAAGGCCCTCAAAGCCGGCTAAACAGCTAACCCTTTCACAGCTACCGTTTAGTAATGAGGACATGAAGACGGTAGACATTGTACAGGTCTCTACTATTTAGAACTTTTGTTCCTGCTTGGGACACATTATCTAATAGCTTGTATGTATACTACCTAAGTTTTTGTTCTGTTTGAAATAGTTATCTTATGTTTAAATTAGAGTTTATTCCTGCTAGAAATACTTTTAGAGGGTTAATGCATCTTTAAATAGTTTTAATATGGTTTGGTATACTTAGAAACAGGGGGTCGGAAAATGGGAGAAAAAATAAATTTGTCAGAAAGAAAATCTTATTTGAAATTCAGAGTAAGTGATATTGCATTGTCTTTTTATTATTCACTTGTTAATTATGCAATTCTTCGGCATTGTGTGGTCCTTTAAAAACAATCTTTGTACACTAATATGAAGAACAAAGCTAGTAGCATTCCAGATGGTCTGATTGGAGGCATTTGTTCTGTTTAGATAGTAGATGCTGACGTTATCTCTGACTGGCCAGCTTCAGTAAATTGATACATGTAGATTTCCTGATTGCTCTTTCTGGCACTGTGGAAAACAGTGGTTAGTGTCTTACTGATAAGCTTATATTGAAATGACAGAGGAGAGCGTCCATAGGATTTAGCAATACCATTACTACAAAAGGCAGTTTTAAGAATTGCTTAACATTAGGGTTAATTATGTTTTGTTAGGAGCATTATGACTGCATAAAAAAACACTTCAAAAAGCATGCATTTAAAATGACAGGAAAGTCAAAATCAAACTTCCATGACTAACATAGAGTTAGTACAATTAAAGGGAAATTAATAAAAAAAAAAAAAAAAATTCTTTCATGGTTCTGATAGATTGTACAATTCTATTTGCTTAATTCGTTTGTTATCCTTTGTTGAAGGAGCACTAATGCACTACTGGGAGCTAGCTGAACTAATGCAATACTGGGAGCTAGCTGAACCTTGAAAATAAGTAAATTAGAATGATATACACCTGCTCTTAGGCAGGTTGAAATGACATGTATGATAAAACTTAACATTCTCTCTATAGAGGATAAGCTCATGATACCATAAAGCTATTAAAACAGTATATGTAATGACATGTATGATAAAACGAAACATTCTCTCTATATAGGATAAGCTCATGATACCTTAAAGCTGTTAAAACAGTATATGTAACCTGATTGGCATATATTTATAACAACATTTGTAGTCTAGGGTATGGAGCATTTAGCAATAGGTGAAACGCATGGGAGAAAATAAATAACCATCTATATAGCTGAAGATACTATGATCATGACAGGAGTTTGCTTACTGAATAAATAGGGGACATACCTAAGTATGGTTATGGTTGCTACATAAAAGTCTCCACATCCCATGAATTTACAAGAAATGAGGGGGAAATCCTGCAAACCGGTTTGTAGTGTACTATCTTAAATTTTCTTCTTGATAGCTGAGAGATAAATAATATTGTCCTGGCCCTGAATACCTGCTGCAACATCAACTAAGTCTTTATGAGAATATCACTGCAGGATATAGGTCTAAGTCTAACGTACAAGACCTTGTATTTATTAATTAGGAGAAAAGGTAAGATCCTCAATGCTATTGTAAACATAATTGCTAGCAGGTAGACTAGGGAAGATTGTAATATAGGTATATATATGAATAAGTATCCAACTTTACTAAACCTTAAAAACAAGATCAAACCTGAGCATAAATAAAACTTAACAACTGCTTGACCAAAGTGTCCATATACAACTTATCCGCATTGCAAAATAAATAGACCCGCCTTCTAATTACACTTTAAATGGAATGGAACTGGGATACAATAGAAGAGCTAACATATGCATGTTACAAAACATTTCAGTGTCCAAATTAGGAATAGAGATAAAAAGAGGCAGTATACAAATATTTTATATCCACACACTCTAACCAACACCTATTGCTGGTAAGCTAGTAGAAGCATTTATTGGGACAATCGGTTTTCTTTTCCTCCAGAACCCTATATACCCAACGTAGCATAAAGGATCAGTTCCCTGAGCCAGTAAGTTGACATTAGATGTAGCTTTCAACCCCCTTATAGCTTCACTCCATCCAGACTGAGCAATCTTTCTGTCTTGCGTATATAAGGATACAAACATGGGGCGCTGCATTGCTTGCACAACAATTAAAACTCTAGTCTCTGGTCCTATAGCGACCGGCCGCCTCACCACAGGAACCAGAGTAGCTGCAGCATCCCCATTGCACCCATCCATCTGACTGTCCGGAGCGAAACAGAGGGCCTCTCGGAAGTGAGTCTACCTAGCCCAAATCATAGGTACACTGGGTTCATCGGGATACCGGGTATCAGGTAAGTCAGTGGGATCTCTCTGTAGCAAGTCGCCTGCACAATCCATTGGCAACCATCCAGGGTGAAAAACTGGCATACAGTCTTCATCTGGCACGCCATCCCCAGCAGAGGACAAATGACGATGAAAGCTGTCAAATTGTGAGTCCATGACTCTCTCTATTTCGGCAAGCGCCACAATGACATCAGCCGCCATCTTAGGGTAATATGTATTCAAAATAAAAGGTTAAATATGAGCGCAGGGTGATACACCAAACTCCTGAAAAGACCCAAAAGTCCCTAATATAGGCCAGAAAATAGTACTATGAGATAACAGAAAACAGGAGCGCTAAAAAGCTAAAGGTGTCTCTAAACGTGAATATAATTAAACCAGGTGTATCCTGCAAATAAAGTGCTATCAAAAACAAAAACTAAATGAATTCAAAGAGCTGTTCATTAATGGGGTGTATATACAGTAGAAAACGAAATACTTAATATTTCAAGTTACAAAGGGTATCCCTTTAAACAGTACACTAGTGTTCTTAGAATGTATAAAATACTGAGGTTGAAAAAAGAGACCAAATCTTACATTTAAAAAAAGGGACTATGCCAATTTAATATACTTCATAAAACATAAAAGAATGATATTAGACAATTCTCTTAAAATTGTATAAATGCATAAAACTAACGGACGTCTCCGTTAAAAATAGAAATAAAACTCAGGTTGCCACCACATAAAAATATATATAGAGGAAGATCCGTTATTGGGGGCCAATGGAACTAATAACAGTTCAAGTTGGAAAGATATCAGGAGTAAATTCCAAAGTTCATACTCTAAGTTAGCGATCAACCGCAGGCTTACCCCCACACTGTGTGTGTTCTGAAGTTTCTGTGTTCAAAGTTACCGCCGTAGCGGGGTGACGTCACCTTTATGGGCGCTGTCCTGGATCGGCCTCCTGATTGGTCCTTTATCGGAGCGGCTTTAGAAGGTAACTGAAATTTCCGCTGCCAAAGTATCTGCTCTTAAGTGTATAACAACACGCAAGATACCTTTGAAGGAGTGATGTGTGAAAGAATTAACTCTGTCCAATCCTCAAACTGAGGAGCTCTGATTTTTCTCTGCGGAAAAGTTCAGTGCAGTAGTACCCTTGTCGGATTCTGTCGACCTTGCTTGCCAATAATGTCAGTCTCTGCCGGTCCAGCTGACAGTTGCAGATTCTTTGTTATATCAAGGGTAACGACTTCCAACAGCAATGCACACTCACAAGTGTAGCTCCAGCTTAGAATGTGAATAAATAACTATAGTTGTGACTTCATCAACGCGTTTCTCCCTATACAGGGCTTTTTCAAGATGAGTTAGTCACAGCAAATGCACCTTTTTAAAGGTATATCCCAAATTTCATTGGTCCAAAGTTAATTGGTAGTTTACTAAAGGTGGAATTTTATCTTGAATTGCAAAAAAGAATTTCTCTTCAATATTTAAGGTGGTATTGGCAAACCTGATTAGTGGGGCAACCAATCCTATGCAGTATATTTCATAATATTAAATAAATAATTTAATATAAGAATTAAAAATGTGAAAAATGAAAAATAAATAAGTATACTGAATTATTACTAAAATAATAAGTTAACATAGTTTACTAGCAGCATAACTGTAATATATCATGATTTGACACTTAAGTAAATGCAATATACACGTATGATATAAAGATAAAACAGATAAATATAGGGGACTTAAAATTAGTAATATCTTAGTCTAACCGGAAACGACATTAGCTAGTCTAATAAAAAAGGGGAGATATCCAACTCAGAGTTTAGACCTGCAGGATATAATGTGTCATACTTATATATAAATTCAGCCTCTTTCAGTTTTAAAATTTTTTCTATGTTCCCCTCCTCTCCAATTTTGTTAATATGTATTATCGCCCAATATTTTAAATCTTTTGTATTCCCATTATGTGTATGTTTAAAATGTTTGTACAGATTAGTGTCTTCAACTCCTTTCTCAATGCATAAGAGATGTTCCCTTATTCTATCTCTTATCATTCTTTTAGTCTCTCCAAAATACACCAGATTACATGTGCATTTGATAACATAGACTACCCCTTTTGTTGAGCACCTGATACATTCCTTAATGATAATTTCATCTCCTGACTTGTGCAAATGTATAGTACTTCTTTTGTCGCTATGCTTGCACGCCTTGCAGGAGTAACAGGGGAAAAAAACGGATATCTTTTCTCCATATAAATTCTTTTGTGTGAAGCATTGTTTTTTATTTCCATTTCGAGCACTAGGTGCCAAAATGGATTTAAAATTTTTTGTTTTTTTAAAAATCATTCTGGGTTTGTCTGGGAGTGAACTTCCCAATATGGGGTCAGCTTTGAGTATGGACCAATGTTTGTTTAAAATCTTCCTCATAATACCATGATCAATGTTATATTCCATAATAAATGGGACATTTATCTTTTCTGTATTTTCATTGGGGTGTTTTTGTTTATATGAAAGTAGTGCTTCTCTATCTGTCTCTCTTGCCCTATTTACAGCCCTATTTACAACCTCGTCATTATATCCCCTATCTTTAAATTTGTCAATTAGAGTTATAATTTGATTTTCAAAATCTGAGGGTCTGGAACAGTTCTTTTTTATTCTCAGACTTTGGCCAACAGGGATATTATCCTTCCATTGTTGGAGGTGGCAACTATTAGCATGTATAAAATTGTTGGAGTCCACCTCCTTAAAATGTGTCTTTGTTTCCAAACTCTTATTAATTACCATAATTTCTAAGTCTAAAAAGACAACACTTTCTTTACTATAATCAAATGTAAAATGCATACCCATATTGTTGGCATTCATATCAGAAAACAAATTTACTAACTCTACTTCGGACCCCCGCCATATTATCAGGACATTGTCTATGTACCGCTTATAGAGCACGAGGTTCGCACCATAGTCACTATCCTGGAAGAAAGACTCCTCCCAGCTGCCAACAAACAGGTTGGCGTAACTTGGTGCGAACCTCGTGCCCATAGCGGTACCCTCTATCTGTAGATAGAACTTATCGTTGTACATAAAATAATTATTTTTCAATATAAAAGCTATACTCTTTAGTAGAAAATCCTTTTGCTCTGACTTCATGTCTGGATCAGTGTCTAGATATTTCTTAATAGCCTTAATACCCTTCTCATGGTCTATTATAGTGTATAATGAAGTTATATCTCCAGTAACTAAGATGAGATTATCTTGCCAGTCTATCTGTTCTAAAATATTGAGGACTTGCGTTGAGTCTTTTAGATATGAATCTAGTTTTTTGACAAATTTCTGTAAATAAGTATCAACGTATTGTGAAAGATTTGAGGATAATGCCCCTATGCCCGGTGGTTGAGTCAGATTCTTATGTATCTTGGGAAGGAAGTAGAATACCGGGACCCTAGGATGAACAGGGTCCAGGAACTCCACCTCCTTCCCATTCAGTATTCCCACATTTTTTCCTTCTATTATTAGAAAAAAATTAATAATAGAAGGAAAAAATGTGGGAATACTGAATGGGAAGGAGGTGGAGTTCCTGGACCCTGTTCATCCTAGGGTCCCGGTATTCTACTTCCTTCCCAAGATACATAAGAATCTGACTCAACCACCGGGTAGACCGATCATTTCGGGCATAGGGGCATTATCCTCAAATCTTTCACAATACGTTGATACTTATTTACAGAAATTTGTCAAAAAACTAGATTCATATCTAAAAGACTCAACGCAAGTCCTCAATATTTTAGAACAGATAGACTGGCAAGATAATCTCATCTTAGTTACTGGAGATATAACTTCATTATACACTATAATAGACCATGAGAAGGGTATTAAGGCTATTAAGAAATATCTAGACACTGATCCAGACATGAAGTCAGAGCAAAAGGATTTTCTACTAAAGAGTATAGCTTTTATATTGAAAAATAATTATTTTATGTACAACGATAAGTTCTATCTACAGATAGAGGGTACCGCTATGGGCACGAGGTTCGCACCAAGTTACGCCAACCTGTTTGTTGGCAGCTGGGAGGAGTCTTTCTTCCAGGATAGTGACTATGGTGCGAACCTCGTGCTCTATAAGCGGTACATAGACGATGTCCTGATAATATGGCGGGGGTCCGAAGTAGAGTTAGTAAATTTGTTTTCTGATATGAATGCCAACAATATGGGTATGCATTTTACATTTGATTATAGTAAAGAAAGTGTTGTCTTTTTAGACTTAGAAATTATGGTAATTAATAAGAGTTTGGAAACAAAGACACATTTAAGGAGGTGGACTCCAACAATTTTATACATGCTAATAGTTGCCACCTCCAACAATGGAAGGATAATATCCCTGTTGGCCAAAGTCTGAGAATAAAAAAGAACTGTTCCAGACCCTCAGATTTTGAAAATCAAATTATAACTCTAATTGACAAATTTAAAGATAGGGGATATAATGACGAGGTTGTAAATAGGGCTGTAAATAGGGCAAGAGAGACAGATAGAGAAGCACTACTTTCATATAAACAAAAACACCCCAATGAAAATACAGAAAAGATAAATGTCCCATTTATTATGGAATATAACATTGATCATGGTATTATGAGGAAGATTTTAAACAAACATTGGTCCATACTCAAAGCTGACCCCATATTGGGAAGTTCACTCCCAGACAAACCCAGAATGATTTTTTAAAAAAACAAAAAATTTTAAATCCATTTTGGCACCTAGTGCTCGAAATGGAAATAAAAAACAATGCTTCACACAAAAGAATTTATATGGAGAAAAGATATCCGTTTTTTTCCCCTGTTACTCCTGCAAGGCGTGCAAGCATAGCGACAAAAGAAGTACTATACATTTGCACAAGTCAGGAGATGAAATTATCATTAAGGAATGTATCAGGTGCTCAACAAAAGGGGTAGTCTATGTTATCAAATGCACATGTAATCTGGTGTATTTTGGAGAGACTAAAAGAATGATAAGAGATAGAATAAGGGAACATCTCTTATGCATTGAGAAAGGAGTTGAAGACACTAATCTGTACAAACATTTTAAACATACACATAATGGGAATACAAAAGATTTAAAATATTGGGCGATAATACATATTAAACAAAATTGGAGAGGAGGGAACATAGAAAAAATTTTAAAACTGAAAGAGGCTGAATTTATATATAAGTATGACACATTATATCCTGCAGGTCTAAACTCTGAGTTGGATATCTCCCCTTTTTTATTAGACTAGCTAATGTCGTTACCGGTTAGACTAAGATATTACTAATTTTAAGTCCCCTATATTTATCTGTTTTATCTTTATATCATACGTGTATATTGCATTTACTTAAGTGTCAAATCATGATATATTACAGTTATGCTGCTAGTAAACTATGTTAACTTATTATTTTAGTAATAATTCAGTATACTTATTTATTTTTCATTTTTCACATTTTTAATTCTTATATTAAATTATTTATTTAATATTATGAAATATACTGCATAGGATTGGTTGCCCCACTAATCAGGTTTATCGGAAAATTCAAAAGTATATCAAAGCGCCGGCGGGCCGGCTTGGGTTAAGAACTGTGAAACCTATTCCTTCACAGTTGGAGTAAAAATATTCCTTCACAGTTGAAATAAAATTGGTATTTATTTATTAAAACAATATTAAAATAATATTAAAATGTAGCTGATTACAGTTGTTGTGTGGTTTTTCTGGCATACATTCACATGTAGCAATTGACAATAACAATAATGTAACAATGATAATAAAACAATAAAACAATGGAAGGTACCTTCAAGGATAACAATACAATATAAATCAATATTCTGAATCAGTGTTCCCTGATATGTGTATAAATAACCCAAAAACACTTACTAGAAATGTTCGGACTGGATAAATAAACGTACTCCTCTATGGTGGTGCTAACTGCTGTAGTTTCCTATAGTATTAATACTTTTTATAATTTTCTAACTCATCTGAGGTTTATATAATAGTCATTTCTGTATTACATCAGAAATATTTGGACAGTTCGGAGACAAGCCGGTTAAGGATATCTTTAGTTTAGTTATGTATTTAACGTGCGGATTACCCCAGAGTTGTGTTATCACTCTGGAGACCTGTCTATGTCCGTCCAAAATGAGTTTGGGCCTCACTCGCTATTGTTATATGCTTGTCGGATGAAAGGAACTGGTCTACTGTGCCTCTCAAGGATCAGAGACCGTTCTCCGCTAGCGGGTAGAATTGGTTTTCAGTATTTGATTTTCAGTGTTAGGTGAATTTGTGCTCAATGTTTGTGAACAGGTGATCAAATCAAATAATGCAAATGTTAAGTGATTCAAGTGGTGCTAGTACACAAATCACAAATATACAAATATACAAATCAAAATTATACAGTGATACTATTAAACATAGTGAACATCTTGCATAAAAATATTACTTCAAAAAACGATACTTCAAAAAACGATACCAAAAAGCAATATGTGTGAGACAAAAAGTGGAATTTCAAAGTGATAAAGTGTGCTTCAAAGGATTCCTCAGAGAACACTAGTGACCAGCAGGATGTCAGTCGATAATTGTGAATCAAATAAGTAAAAAATGAAAAAATGAAAAAATTTTAAAAATAAAAAGATAAAAATTAAAAATGGTGTATAATGTTGTAGTTGGTTTTTCAAAGTGTTCCTAAATCGGCGTTAATTCCTCTTTCTGTGTTTTTAGTCAGTAGATTTGACAGTCTATGTGAGGTGTTTATTGCCTGTAGCGGGGATTTGGGCTTCAGCGTCTTTAGACGGTTTTTCAGCTCCAGCGTCACCCGAATACTATTCCTTCTGCCGGAAGAAATAATAATAATAGTGCAGATGGTTTTCAAAAGTAGTGGATTAAATTAAAATGCTACTCACCAGTCGACGCGTTTCGGTCAGGTATAGACCTTTTTCAAGTGTGTGGTATGGAGCACAGCGCTACCATATTGCCTGCTAACGCCGGGTTTTTGCAAACCTGTAATAGCAGCGCTATTAAAGGTGAGCGGTGGAAATAACTTTCAAGTTAGCAGTGAGTCGCTTATAACGCAAAACTCGTAATCTGGCCTTTTATTAAGTATATGTGTAACTGTATACTACTAGTTTACGCGGCAGGCAGCAGCACTATGCACTTCAGCATCAAAGTCCAGTTCAGGCCGCCACCATATACAAACATTACCCATTCGGATTGGCCGCACATGCGCTCTGCTTCCAGCGGTTAATTATGCATGAGCAGAGCTGGCAGGTCTGAGCGCACGGTGAGTGAAGACACAGCCCGGCACGCGACTGCACTACACTGATGCCCGCATGCCGCTTGCCGGATCCACGTGACACAGAGAGACTGCGAGGCAGCGGCTGTTGTTAGATAGACACAGACTAGTGCTGCAGCTGTCTGTGTGTCATGTGTGTCACTGTCAGTGGTTGGAAAGATGCTGCTGCTGCTGCCGCCGCTGGGCTGGGTGGGTCCGCCACCATCCCATCATAATGGCAAGTGAGGCCGGGGGGCTATTGAGCAGTCCGTGACTACTAGTGCGGTGCCAGACTCACTCAACTGCGGCTGCCAGTGTGAGGAGACGAACTGCGAGTGCACTGACTGTGCAATGACGACGAGGCTGCGACTCATCAGGTGGCCAGGTAGGTGTGAGATCACTCTGGTCTCAGAGAGAGAGGACCTTTTCTTTGGAGTCAGTTGGTTGTTGCATAAATAAATGTAATATACATTACTAGCCTACTATTATTAGGCCTGGGCCAGCCGCCTATGTACAGTCTCCACCTCTGCTGCGGCCATATATGTGGATTACACGTGCCACCATGGACTCCTCCATCATGTATGCACGTAATTATGTGTGTGTATTTGTATGTATGTAAATGAATATGTATGTATGTATGTATGTAAATGAATATGTATGTATGCATGTAATTATGTGTGTGTATTTGTATGTATGTGAGTGAATATGTATGTATGCATGTAATTATGTGTGTGTATTTGTATGTATGTGAGTGAATATGTATGTATGCATGTAATTATGTGTGTGTATTTGTATGTATGTGAGTGAATATGTATGTATGCATGTAATTATGTGTGTATTTGTATGTATGTGAGTGAGTGAATATGTATGTATGCATATAATTATGTGTGTGTATTTGTATGTATGTGAGTGAGTGAATATGTATGTATGCATGTAATTATGTGTGTGTATTTGTATGTATGTGAGTGAATATGTATGTATGCATGTAATTATGTGTGTGTATTTGTATGTATGTGAGTGAATATGTATGTATGCATGTAATTATGTGTGTGTATTTGTATGTATGTGAGTGGATATGTATGTATGCATGTAATTATGTGTGTGTATTTGTATGTATGTACTATGCATGTAATTGTGTGTGTATTTGTATGTATGTCAGTGAATATGTATGTATACATGTAATTATGTGTGTGTATTTGTATGTATGTAAATGAATATGTATGT
Organism: Bombina bombina; assembly: GCF_027579735.1. Taxonomy (NCBI): domain Eukaryota; kingdom Metazoa; phylum Chordata; class Amphibia; order Anura; family Bombinatoridae; genus Bombina; species Bombina bombina. Next base: position 568,208,326 of record NC_069501.1, read on the forward strand.
ATGTATGTATGTAAATGAATATGTATGTATGCATGTAATTATGTGTGTGTATTTGTATGTATGTTAGTGAATATGTATGTATGCATGTAATTATGTGTGTGTATTTGTATGTATGTGAGTGAATATGTATGTATGCATGTAATTATGTGTGTGTATTTGTATGTATGTGAGTGAATATGTATGTATGCATGTAATTATGTGTGTGTATTTGTATGTATGTGAGTGAATATGTATGTATGCATGTAATTATGTGTGTGTATTTGTATGTATGTGAGTGAATATGTATGTATGCATGTAATTATGTGTGTGTATTTGTATGTATGTGAGTGAATATGTATGTATGCATGTAATTATGTGTGTGTATTTGTATGTATGTGAGTGAATATGTATGTATGCATGTAATTATGTGTGTGTATTTGTATGTATGTGAGTGAATATGTATGTATGCATGTAATTATGTGTGTGTATTTGTATGTATGTGAGTGAATATGTATGTATGCATGTAATTATGTGTGTGTATTTGTATGTATGTGAGTGAATATGTATGTATGTAATTATGTGTGTGTATTTGTATGTATGTGAGTGAATATGTATGTATGTAATTATGTGTGTATATTTGTATGTATGTGAGTGAATATGTATGTACTATGCATGTAATTGTGTGTGTATTTGTATGTAGTCAGTGAATATGTATGTATGTATGTAATTGTGTGTGTATTTGTATGTATGTGAGTGAATATGTATGTATGCATGTAATTATGTGTGTGTATTTGTATGTATGTGAGTGAATATGTATGTATGCATGTAATTATGTGTGTGTATTTGTATGTATGTGAGTGAATATGTATGTATGCATGTAATTGTGTGTGTATTTGTATGTATGTGAGTGAATATGTATGTATGCATGTAATTGTGTGTGTATTTGTATGTATGTGAGTGAATATGTATGTATGTATGTATGCATGTAATTATGTGTGTGTATTTGTATGTGTGTGTATGTAGAAAGATGTGTGTGGGTGAATTTCTGGTGTAACACTGAGAAAATCAATTACTGTTATAGTATATAAATAAAATTAACTAGATTAAATAGTCAGAGGCCACTTCAAGTCTCAATGGTATGTCAGACTTTCTATACTTTCATGGCATATTTTAAATATAATTTATTATAAGAATGAGAAGTTTAAAAAAAAATCCTTGAGCAAATCAAATTTCTCTCTGTAAACAAAATAAAATATTTATAGAAACATATGGCTGGAATTATGCAAAAAAAAATTTTGTGTAAAGAGAAATTATTGGTTCAGTGGAATGTCATTTTAGCTATGGCTTCAGTCAGACATGTATGCTATAGAGAAGATGTTCTGCAAACGTGTTATATTAAAAAACATATTTAGGCATCAGTTGTTTAATATGTAGCATGCCTCAACTAAGAAATCAGTGTCTAGGTTTCTGCTGCACCAGTTAAAGGGACACTAAACCCAATATCTTTCTTTCATGATTCAGATAGAGCAGCAATTTTAGGCAACTTTCTAATTTACTCCTATTATCAAAATGTCTTCATTCTCTTGCTATCTTTATTTAAAAAGCAGGAATATAAAGCTTATGAGCCAGCACCATGGATAACGCTTGCTTATTAGTGGCTATTAGTGGCTACACTTAGCAAACCAATAAGCAAGCATAACCCATGTTGTGAACCAAAAATGGGCTGGCTCCTAAGCGTTACATTCCTGCTTTTTAAATAAAGATAGCAACAGAACGAAGAAAATTGATAATAGGAGTAAACTAGAAAGTTGCTTAAAATTGCATGCTCTATCTGAATGATGCAATATTTTTTTGTTTTGTTTAGTATCCCTTTAATGTCCGACACCCACCTAAAGTACGGTTAAATAAGAAGTGGTGAGCGGAGGGGGGGGGGGGGGGGAGTGGGCCTCTATGCCCCAAAATGCCCAGGCCTTTTTTTGGTCCTAGTCCGGGCCTGATCGCTACTTTCTTTTTTGATGTTAAAATAACATGTAAACAGTTATATGGATGTCATCATTTAACTTTCCCAATAAAAATAATAAACAAATTAACTTTAGTCAGGAAAGTAATTTTCCTTTGATGCAGCCTTACCTTTAATTGCAATACTAGAATTAGTAACATCTTAAAGTAAGAACTTACATAAAACGTGATGTTTACCAGCAAGCGTTTGAAATATTTTCAGAAGTAAATATAGTGCAATACCTCTGCACATGTTAAAATAGCATGTGTTACACCATTTGGCGGAAATGTAGCAACAAAGGCTTCTGGATTCCAAGAGGAAGTGTGGTGGGAATATCAGTATACAGCGTAGATAAACATGGGTTTGATAAAAAAAAAAGAGTGGCCGGATACATAATGTGTCATTATTATTCTTCTGATTCATAACAAGTTTTATCTCTCAAATCACTGCATGAACAATTTGCAGAAATAATTATGACCAACTGCACATTTTCTTAAAAAAAGAATCAGGTGTTAATGAATATTAATGAGAAGGTTTTCTGTAATTTGCATGGATTTAAGTAATATTTGTGTTGTATTCTCTCGGTGTTGCAAGATGATAATGAGCACCCAAGGGGGCACTCAAAACAGAATTACTGGCACTGTGCCTCTTTGCTACCACCAAACTGTTTGGTTTCACCAGCTTCAAATGTAATGTTAAAGGGATAGGAAAGTTAAAATTAAGCTTGCATAATTCAGATAGAGCATGTCATTTTAAGACACTTTTAAATTCACTTCTATTTTCAAATGTGCATTGTGCTCTTTATATCCCTTGTTGAAAAACAATACGCACATATCCTACACTAGTGGGAGCTGCTGCTGATTGGTGCCTGCACACATTTGTCTCTTGTGATTGGCTAAATAGATGTGTTCAGCTAGCTGCCAGTAGTGCAATGCTGCTCCTTCAGCAAAGGATACCAAGAGAATGAAGCACATTTGATAAAATAAGTAAATTGGAAAGTTGTTTAAAATTGTATGTTCTATTCAAATCATGAAGGAAAAATGTGGGGTTTCTGTCTCTTTAATAATTTATTTTTCTTTTGAATCTGTCATATATATCAGCAATTAAGCTTTAATTGTTTTTATATATATATATATAAGGCCACGCCCACCTTACGTCACTTGTGAATCACACGCCGAGCAGGAGCATTGCTATACACGCTGTTACAACTACCTGCAGCGTTCATTTATCTATCAGCACCTGACCGGATTGTTAACTTCAGGAGCAGAGCGGTAAGACTAACTCGAACTCTCTGACATTACTAACCGCTACCCTCATCCACCTTGAACTTGACTGGGGATCTTATTAACAAGGAGACTTTCCTATCTCATTGGGATTTGCTACCAGTAACAAGTGGGGACACTTTAAGGATCCGACCGCTATAACTTACCTCATATGATTGGGGTTCCCTTTGTGAGTAGGATTCATTCCTAATTGCTGAATACATGTAATGTGTTTTTAAAATATTAAATTGATCTGCACTATGAAAAGTGTATATGTGCGCTTGTTCTTTTAGATTCTTGCAGCTGTACTTTATTTCACTAAATTTGAACCTTGAGTGGTATCATAACGAGCAGCACGGAGACACCAACTACATTGGATCTTCATCACATCTGACCACCAGAAGGACATTATCGTTTTCTCTCTCCTAATTCAGGGATACCACCTAGTGTGATAAGTACATTATTATTTTCATTGTACTATCCTCTTGTTTGTATAAATCTGATTGCTATTAAGTGGAGATCTGTTTAAACACATATATTATCAGAAATTGTGGTTCTATTAACTCAGTCTATTCAAAGTCTATCTCAAGTGTGCACAGCCTTGGCTCCCAGTGGTGACACTCATTTTTTGAGTTCACCCCTGTGATCTTGCAGTTTTCATATAGAGATATATATATATATATATATATATATATAGTTGTGCAGATTACTGGAGTATTGGCGACCTTCTGTTCTTATCAACTGCTCTGTCCACTCAGGTTTGCTGCCCAAAATACCAGAACATTTTTAGCATTTTTGCTAATGCTCCATTTAAACAGATATAGAGCCTTGTTTTTCTCTATTTACCTGTCAGCAGAATTTTTTTTTTCATGTAGATTACCCAAGGTATTGATCTAGGCCCATTTTGATATATTTCATGCCACCATTTCACCGCCAAATGCGATCAAATAACAAAAATTGCTTCTCTAGAATCCCATTTGTTAAGAAATAGCAGATATAAATGGCTTTGCCATTGTTTTTTGGTAAATAGAAGGCTGCTAACTGCAGCTGCGCACCACTCTTCTATTTTTCCCGGCAGTGAATGGGGTTAATCAGGTAGCTTGTAAGGTTAATTTTAGCTCTAGTGTAGAGATTACACTCCCACCCCCTAATCCCTACCTGATCCCTCCCAAATAGCTTCCCTCCCTTACCCCCTACTGGTCACCGCCATCTTAGGTACTGGCAGACAATCTGCAAGTATGATGATTTAAGGCATTTTTAAAAAAAATATTTTTTTATATATTTATATTTTCTGCAGTGTAGGATTCCCCCCTTACCCTCCAACCTCCCTGATCCCTCCCAAACAGCTCTCTAACCGTCCCCCCTTTAACTAGTGCCACCATCTTAGGTACTGGCAGCTGTCTGTCAGTAGTTATAAATTGCTTTTTTATATAATGTTTATTTTATTATTTATTTATTTTTTATGTTTCTGTAGTGTAGTGGTCCCCCTCGATCATTAGCTAGTGCCCCTTCCCTCCCTCTCCCTTTATTTTTTATTTTCTGTGTTTAGAGTCCTCCTACTCCCTCGCTTCTCCCCCTCCCCCCCCCCCCCCGTTGCTGGACCGCCCATTCACCTCCCGAATTCCCTCCCACACCTTCCGTCGGCACCAGCAGATGATTGTTACAGATGGTGATGATGACACACATGCCCCAGCTCAGCTGCAGCCCTCCAAATCTCCTGGAGGGGACATTTCCAGGGACAAAAAAAAATCTATGAACATACAACAAAATCCAGGGACTGTCCATGGAAATCAACTATGTAATATAGTTTTCCAGACACACGCACTCTCCTGAGCCTAGCTACCTGCTTTTTAACAAAGGCTATCAAAGTAAATTTGACAATAGAATCATAAAGAAAAATGTGTTTAATGTCCTTTTTTAAGGGTATTTATGAAGAGGGATATGATCAGCTGTTAGGACTATTTTTGTGGAGAGATGGCATGGTTATGTTTACAGTGATACAGGGAACAGGTCTGTCAATATAAAGGTCTGTATGCTATGATTTGTTAAATGTGATAAAATATGTTACTGGAAAAATCCTGTACCTTGGAACAGCCTGGGTCAGCAACATGGATGCAGAATATGGCTTGAAAATATTGTCTCAAATGGTCCAGCTCAGCAATATAAAAATAGAAATGGAGACGCTCTTAGAACAGATCAGGTCAGCATCTTGTACAACACAGCACTAGATAGGCTCATAGTCAGAATGTAGTCAGAGACTGAATGGAAATGTGATAGTCACTTAGTGCCCAGTTCTCTAATGCTCTCTGGACTGTGGAGATTATCTACAAAGTCTAGCCAGTACTGTGAGGTCCGTTTAAGATAAGCAAAAAAAGACAGATTTTTATCTCACAATGCGTTTTTTTAGGTGTGAAGGAAAACACCTGTATTACTATATAATGCTAAAAAAACAAAGATTTTGCATGATTTCTCTCCATGCCAGATAGTTTTTAATCATCTTTCTCTTAGACAACAACAGGAGCCACTGCAGTAGCAGACTGACATCAAGCATGCTTGTTTGGTGCCACTGCACCTTTAAATCTATAACATCTCTAATCTGTGCACCTGATCTATGCACCGCTTTGAAGGGTTAAAATGAGTGAACTTCTGCATTTTCCCATAAGACCGATGCTCCTTAACTCGTACGCCTCCTTTGAGGCAGCAGACATCAATCCGCCTGATCGCATACGATCGGGTTGATTGACACCCCCTACTAGCGGGCGATTGGTCGCAAATCTGCAGGGGGCGGCACTGCACAAGCAGTTCACCAGAACTGCTTGTACAATGATAAATGTCGACAGCGTATCCTGTCAGCATTTATCGATGTCCGCTCGCACTTTGTTAAATCGGCCCCCATGATTTTACTTGCTATTTTGCAATACCAGCAAATATTTGCATAAACTCATCAACAGGTCATGAAAGATACAATTTATCAAATTTGAAATAAAATTTAGAAAAAATAGCTCAAATAAATACATGTATGTAACAGATAATGTTTTATAAAGAGGCTAATATTCATTTGAGAGTTTAACCCAAATGGGATCCTAGTTTTCAAATGAAAGATCCAAAACACCTCCCTTTCATCTATTTTGTATTCTCTATCAGCTCCCCCCCCCCCCCCCCATTGAATAAAGTCAATGCTTTTGCTTTGTATTTTCAGCAATGCTCTCTGAATTATGTAAACTGTGAAAATGTTTTGCAATGGGTGTTTTTGAGTCATCAATGACCTTTACATGTTCCAACAATCTGTCTTTGAGGGACCTTTTAGTTCTGCCTGTGTATTGTTTTTTGCAGCCTAAACAGGTAAGTAAGCAGATGATGTATGTGGTGTTACAATTAATGAATTACTTAATGTCATATTATTTTTGAAGGACCTCAGATAAAAAAGTATTGCCCTGAACAAGATGCAAACAGGTTTTGCATCTATATGCACAACATTTATAGCAACTTTCCTTTGTGTGAGCCAGCCTATGTGTTGTGCTTTGAGTAACATAGATGGAGACAAAATGTTTCTAAGTGTCTTGGCCTTTCTAGAAAGAAGTTTACAACCACCTTGAACAGTTTTATGTAGCACCGGATCATTGTGTAAAATCGAAAGATGTTGTTTGATCTGGTTAAATTGATTGCTATATGTAGTGACAAAAAGGGGCATTTTGAAAAACTTACTGCTAGATTACGAGTTTTGCGTTAGCCTTAAAAAGCAGCGTTGAAAGGTCCCAACGCTGCTTTTTAATGCCCGCTGGTATTACGAGTCTTGCAGGTACAGGTGTACCGCTCACTTTTTTTCCGTGACTTGAAAATACCGCAAATCCACTTACGTCAATTGGGTATCCCATATTTTCAATGGAATTTTCCTAACGCTGGTATTACGAGTCTTCCTAAAAGTACACCCTCTCCTGTCAAGACTCGTACCGCATTTAAAAGTCAGTAGTTTTATGAGCTAACACTGTAGCATAAAACTCTTAACTAAAGTGCTAAAAAGTACACTAACACCCATAAACTACCTATTAACCCCTAAACCGAGGCGCCCCCACATCGACGCCACTATAACAAATATATTAACCCCAAAACCGCCGCACTCCTGCCTTGCAAACACTAGTTAAATTGTATTAACCTCTAATCTGACGTCCCTAACATCGCTGACACCTACCTACATTTATTAACCCCTAATCTGCCGCCCACAACGTCGCTGCCACTATATTAAATGTATTAACCCCTAAATCTAACTCTAACCCTAACACCCCCCTAACTTAAATATAATTTAAATACATCTAAATAAAATTACTACAGTTACCTAAATAATTCCTATTTAAAACTAAATACTTACCTATAAAATAAACCCTAAGCTAGCTACATTGTAGCTAGCTTAGGGTTTATTTTTATTTTACAGGCAACATTGTATTTATTTTAACTAGGTACAATAGTTATTAAATAGTTATTAACTATTTAATAGCTACCTAGCTAAAATAAATACAAAAGTACCTGTAAAATAAAACCTAACCTAAGTTACAATTACACCTAACACTACACTATAATTAAATTAATTCCCTACATTAAATTAAATTAATTACAATAAAATAAAATAAACTAAAGTACAAAAAAAACACACTAAATTACAGAAAATAATACAATAATTGCAAGTTTTTAAAACTAATTACACCTAATCTAATCCCCCTAATAAAATAAAAAAGCCCCCCAAAATAATAAAATCCCTACCCTATACTAAATTACAAATTGCCCTTAAAAGGGCTTTTTGCGGAGCATTGCCCCAAAGTAATCAGCTCTTTTACCTGTAAAAAAAATACAATACCCCCCAACATTAAAACCCACCACCCACACACCCAACCCTACTCTAAAACCCACCCAATACCCCCTTAATAAAACCTAACACTAACCCCTTGAAGATCACCCTACCTTGAGACGTCTTCACCCAACCGGGCAGAAGTGGTCCTCCAGACGGGCAGAAGTCTTCATCCAAGCCGGGAAGAAGAGGTCCTCCAGACGGGCAGAAGTCTTCATCCAGACGGCATCTTCTATCTTCATCCATCCGGAGCGGAGCGGGTCCATCTTCAAGACATCCGACGCGGAGCATCCTCTTCTGTCTTCATCCGACGACTAAATGACGGTACCTTTAAGTGACGTCATCTAAGATGGCGTCCCTTCAATTCCGATTGGCTGATAGAATTCTATCAGCCAATCGGAATTAAGGTAGAAAAAATCCTATTGGCTGATCCAATCAGCCAATAGGATTGAGCTCGCATTCTATTGGCTGTTCCAATCAGCCAATAGAATGCAAGCTCAATCCTATTGGCTGATTGGATCAGCCAATAGGATTTTTTCTAGGATTGTATCAGCCAATCGGAATTGAAGGGACGCCATCTTGGATGACGTCACTTAAAGGTACCGTCATTTAGTCGTCGGATGAAGAAAGAAGAGGATGCTCCGCGTTGGATGTCTTGAAGATGGACCCGCTCCGCTCCGGATGGATGAAGATAGAAGATGCCGTCTGGATGAAGACTTCTGCCCGTCTGGAGGACCTCTTCTTCCCGGCTTGGATAAGGCTTCTGCCCATCTGGAGGACCACTTCTGCCCGTTTGGGTGAAGACGTTAGTTTAAAACTTGTAATTATTTTATTATTTTCTGTAATTTAGTGGGGGTTTTTTTTTGTACTTTAGATAATGTTATTTAATTGTATTTAATTATAGTTAATTTAGGGAATTAATTTAATTATATTGTAGTGTTAGGTGTTAGTGTAACTTAGGTTAGGTTTTATTTTACAGGTAAATTTGTATTTATTTTAGCTAGGTAGTTATTAAATAGTTAATAACTATTTAATAACTATTCTACCTAGTTAAAATAAATACAAAGTTGCCTGTAAAATAAAAATAAATCCTAAGATAGCTACAATGTAACTATTAGTTATATTGTAGCTATCTTAGGGTTTATTTTATAGGTAAGTATTTAGTTTTAAATAGGAATAATTTAGTTAATGATAGGAATTTTATTTAGATTTATTTAAATTATATTTAAGTTAGGGGGGTGTTAGGGTTAGATTTAGGGGTTAATAACTTTATTATAGTGGCGGTGACGTTGGGGGCGGCAGATTAGGGGTTAATAAGTGTAGTTAGGTTGCGGTGACATTGGGGCGGAAGATTAGGGGTTAATAAATATAATGTAGGTGGCGGTGATGTTGGGGGCATCAGATTAGGGATTCATTAGTATAATGTAGGTGGCGGTAGTGTCCGGAGCGGCAGATTAGGGGTTAATAAATATAATGCAGGTGTCTGCGATGTCGGGGGCAGCAGATTAGGGGTTAATAAGTGTAAGATTAGGGGTGTTTAGACTCGGTGTTCATGTTAGGGTGTTAGATGTATACATAAATATGTTTTCCCCATAGGAATCAATAGGGCTGCGTTAAGAGCTAAACACTGCTTTTTTGTAGGTGTTTTTTTTTTCAGCCGGCTTTGCCCCATTGATTCCTATGGGGAAATCGTACACGAGCACGTTTAGCCAGCTCAGCGCTGGTATTGAGGTGAGATGTGGAGCTAAATTTTGCTCTCCGCTCACTTTTCTGCGGCTAACGCCGGGTTTTGTAAAAACCCGTAATACCAGCGTTATCTGTGAGCGGTGAGCATAAAATGCTTGTTAGCACCGCACACCATTACCGACAAAAACTCGTAATCTAGAATTCTTATATATAGTTTTTCTTTTATATTGTAACAATTGTGTTCATGAAATTTTATCAACTTCTATTTTAGTTTTTTGTAACAATCTATTACCATAACCTCGTGCAGAGATTCTATCTAAAGTTTTCTCATATATATCAGGATTAGAACCGTTCCTTTTTTCTAATTAGTTGGCTTTGGGAATTGATTTAAGTAAATGAATTGGTTAAGACTGTTGATTCAAAATAGTGTTGCCCACAGATGGTTAACGATATAATTCAACCATCATTTTATGCAAATTGAGATCTGGTCTTAAAGGGACAGTTTTCTCAAAAATTTCCCCTTTAATTTGTTCCCAATGATCCACTTTACCTGCTGGAGTGTATTAAATTGTTTACAAGTATTTCCATTACCCTTATATTTGCATTGTAATTAGTTTATTTAGCCTGTGATATCCTGAAATTTTTTGGCCTCGAGGCCAAGATGTGTTAACACAGTCAGTAGAAGAAATTACACTCCCAGTGGGTTATAGAAGAGATAAGGTAATAAAATGTTAATTTTCCATTGTTCTCTCCTAGTATTGGTGATTGGTTTATGGACAGATATAAGATAAAGAAGTTTATCACACAATGTGATAAACTAATGAGATCTGATTATACCTACAAGCTCAACCCATTTTATTTGGTTGTGGCTTCAAAACACAAAATCAGCTAACTCATATACACAAATAAACCTTTAAAAAGGCAAATATCATACATTTTATACTCTGCAGCTGGTAAGAAAAGTAATTGGAAACACATTAAGGGAAAAAAATTTTTATAGTATACTGTCCCTTTAAGATAATATCGAAGAAATTACGCTTTCCATAACTGTATTCTATGGTGAATGTAAAATTAAGATCATTGTTCTCATATAATGAAAGAAAAAGGCCTCAACAAAAGTCTCATCACCTTTCCATATCAGGACCAGATTGTAATGTTTGTGGGATACTCCACTATCAGACCGAACTCAGCCAGTAGTCTTCTTATCCCGGCGTCGAGCCCGAATGATAGGGAATATCCCAGAGCAGAGAAAGTTTTCAAGATGAGAAAAGTAGCACTCACCACAGGCTGGATAGTCTTCAGCGGCAACGGTAAAGCAGTCCAAGGGTACACCACTAGAATGGTCAGGCAGGCAGGGTTTGGCAACAGAGAGGCAATCCAGAACAATAGGGGGTTAATCAAGCAGAGTAGTCAGACAAGCAGAGTTCAGTAGCAGTATATCAATCCAGCAAATTAGGGGTTAATCAGGCAGAGTAGTCAGACAAGCAGAGTTCAGTAGCAGTATATCAATCCAGCAAATTTGGGCTTAATCAGGCAGCGTAGTCAGACAAGAAGAGTTCAGTAGCAGTATATCAATCCAGGGGTTAATCAGGCAGAGTAGTCAGACAAGCAGAGTTCAGTAGCAGTATATCAATCCAGCAATTCAGGGGTTCAACAGGCAGATTGCAGTAACAATCTATCACACCCAGGAGCACACAAAGTAACACCTATACTTGGGCAGTGATAGATCGTTACTGTGGAACTTACATAGGCGCAGTGGAAGAGAAAACAAGGATGTCATCCAGATAGACGATGACAGTGTGGTTGAGGAGGTCACAGAAGACATCGTTGACAAATGCCTGGAATACTGCAGGGGCGTTACACAGCCCAAAGGGCATTACAAGGTATTTGTAATGCCCAGATCTTGTGTTGAAGGCGGTCTTCTATTCGTGGTCTGGGAAGATATGATTCAGATTGTATGCCCCACGTAAGTCCAGCTTGGTGAAGAAGCGAGCGTCCTGGAGTGAGTCATACAGTTCGGTGATCAAAGGAATGGGATAGCGATTCTTGATAGTTATGTTGTTCAAGGCCCTGTAGTCGATGCAGGGTCTGAGCCCACCATCCTTCTTACTGACGAAAAAGAAACCTGCCCCAGCAGGAGAGGAAGAAGGGCGAATTAAACCTTTAGCTAGGTTCTCTTGGATGTACTCCTCCATGGATTTGGTTTCAGCTTTGGAGTGTGGATAGGTCCTCCCTTTAGGAAGTGGGGCTCCGGGAAATAGGTCGATCTTGCAGTCATAAGGACGGTGGGAAGGCAGCACGTTGACTGAGGGAAGGTTTGGAGGAGTCTGTATACTGGCTATGGGGATGCGGAGCAGAGAAGGGACTTTAGCACCAGAAAAAGTCACCAAAGTTAAAAAGAAAATGTTTTAATAACATTTAGTTAAAATATATATTTAACTATTTTACATTATAATACATTTTATATTACACACCAAATACAAATGCACAGTATACCCACAATCCCCCAGCTCATATAGGTTTATTATTCATCCAGTTTCAGTCCACAAATATAACTTGTTTAGTCATTACACATTGGCCCATATTTATCAAGCTCCGTACGGACAATTTATGAAGCAATAACCCTTTATGAAGCAATAATCTTGTCCGCCTGCTCTGAGCAGGCGGACAGGAATCACCGGAAATCAACCCGATCGAGTATGATCGGGTTGATTGACACCTCCCTGCTGTGGGCCGATTGGCCGCGAGTCATCAGGGGCGGCGTTGCACCAGCAGCTCTTGTGAGCTGCTGGTGCAATGTTAAATGCGGAGAGCGTATTGCTCTCCGCATTGTGCGAGGTCTTGCGGACCTGATCCGCACTGTCGGATCAGGTCCGCAAGACCTTTGATAAATAGGGGCCATTGTCTAATGGGATCATTTACATTAAAACCTCATTGCATTGTGACCACTCTGTATTGAATATTCAGAGAACCCTCACATCCCACAGTGAAGTGTACTAAAACACCTCTTTGTGAGATTGCCTTCAAACAATGATTCAAACCCTTTAGAAGATTTCACCTGCACTTTCGATTGTAGATACCTTTGCAACATAGCACTATTATGAAGATGCTTTGAATATCAGCCCCATAGTCAGCATCTACCTGTGCCATTTGTGAGCGCTACATGACCAGTGATTGTGGGTTACAAATGCATAGATGTTGAAATGAAGTGCAACACCTTTCTCCTGTGCAGGCTGACAGGGGTTACTGCCAAGCCCCTCCACAATATCTTACACACAGCAAAGTCCAGCAGCCCCGAATGTTTCAATCATAAAAGATCTTTATTATTCAACTTAAAACATTTGCTGCAAAACACTATATACAATATGAAATCTGCAAATATATATATATATAAATTCTTATATAACATGTTTTTGCTGATTTTATATTGTTTATTGTGTTTTGCTGCAATTATTTTTAGTATATGGTTTTAACTTTGGGTTAATTCATGTGTACAAGTGTATACATGTATTGTGACCACTAGGTGGTGATAAGAAATGTGAATCTCCACTTATTGGGAGGAGTTAAGAGAAATGTTTAAATGGAGATTCAATGTGCAAAAGCATACACGATTAAAGGGACACTGAACCCAAATTTTTTCTTTCATGATTCAGCTAGAGCATGCAATTTTAAGTAACTTTCTAATTTACTCCTATTATTAATTTTTCTTCGTTCTCTTGCTATCTTTATTTTAAAAGCAGGAATGTAAATCTTAGCAGCCAGCCCATTTTAGGTTCAGCAGCACCATGGATAGCGCTTGCTTATTGGAGGCTTACATTTAGCCACCAATAAGCAAGCATAACCCAGGTTCTCAACCAAAAATGGGCCGGCTCCTATCACATTCCTGCTTTTTAAATAAAGATAGCAAGAGAACGAAGAAAAATTGATAATAGGAGTAAATTAGAAAGTTGCTTAAAATTGCATGCTCTATCTGAATCATGAAAAAAAAATGTGGGCTTAGTGTCCCTTTAAGGGCTTGTGGCCTGAAACTCTTGATTGGCTGAACAGGTGCGTTCCCTTTGTAGCAGATAAGTACATATAGAAAATAAAATTACTCACAAATTACATTATTGTACTTTTATATTAGAATGTGCATAACACATATCACCTATGTTTATAATTGACCTCAGTTTTGGTTCTCTAAAGTGTAAAATTACAAAAGCATACGCTGTCGGCATTTATCATTGCACCAGCAGTTCTTGTGAACTGCTGGTGCAATGCCGCCCTCTGCAGATTCGCGGCCAATCAGCCGCTAGCAGGGGTGTCAATGCCTCAGAGCAGCCAGACAAGTTATGGAGCAGCGGTCTTTAGAACGTTAGAAACAAGGGGCATCAAGCTCAATACGTAGCTTGATAAATATGCCCCTTAGCCTCTATATACATTGGACTTTCAATTCCTCTGTGTAATGCCATTATTAAATGTAAAGCTGCTAAATTATTTATCTATGGTGTATTAAGTTTAGAAGACAGAGAACAAGTATGCATGTATGTTAATGTGTAAAGGCTAAAATCACATTCAAGACCTTTAATATGTTTTAATAGTTATGTACTAGTCTAGAGCAGAAATGACTAAAACGTGCAAAGAGAATTACAACACATTTAGGGCCAGATAACAAGTGGAGCTCTAAATATCACTTTTGTGATATTTGATCTCCACTAAGTAATACCAGTGCATGCTAATGTGCGCTGGTATTACAAGTTGACAGCAGTGTGAATGTGAGCTTGCGTTTGCATTGCTGGGAAGCATTGCACCCACAAGAGTGTGCTTCCATAGGCTCCAGTGGAAGCTTTGTTCTCATGCCGGGAAACACGGTATGAGAACTTGCACAGCGAAGGGGGTAAGCTGTGCAACAATGTCAGCATGATTATATACATATTTATGTGTTAATATGTGTATATACACATAGTAACACATACATATATATGTATTTAAACATATACATATTTATTTACTGAGAACACACAGTTCCCACAGACCCCAATGTAAAGGCACATTTCATTTTTTTTCTAATACCTCACACCCACCAACTTTAGCCCCCAAAAACTTTTGTTGCCCGTTTGTGGGTGCACGATAAATTAGCGCTCCACTTGTAATCTAGCCCATAGGAGCCTATTTAACAAATGTCTGTCCGACATGATCCGACCAGCGGATCATATCCAACAGAAATTGCTGAATGCGGAGAGCGTATTGCACCAGCAACTCTTGTGAACTGCTGGTGCAACGCCGCCCCTGCAGATTCATGGCCAATCGGCCGCTAGCAGGGGGTGTCAATCAACCCGATTGTATTCGATCGGGTTGATTTCACGCGATCTCTGTCCGCCTCCTCAGAGCAGGCAGAGAGGTTATGGAGCAGCTGTCTTTAGACCGCTGCTTCATAACTGGTGTTTCCGGCAAGTCTGAAGGCTTGCCAGAAACACGGCCCTTTAAGCTCCATACAAAGCTTGATAAATGGGACCCATTGTGTATTTATTTGGGTGGTTTATGTTTGGAATATAAAAATCAAAATATGAATCCTTTAAACTAAGTATATTCAAAGGCAAAACTTCTCTCTGTGACATTTTAACCTGTTATCCAATCCGCTGCATTGCCTTTCGGCAACATGCATGAACACCTCTGCAATGATTATTTTGTTTAGTTTTATTTTTTTCAAACCCTATGGCAATGCATTGGATTGGATAAGGGATTAAAACGTGACATAGAAAGAAAAAAAAAAGAGTTTTGGAGAGGGCAGATTGAGGGTGAATAATAATGGTAATAGATGCCACAATTTATATTATTTATTATGATAACATGTAATAAAAGAAAGTAGTATTAAAAAACAGAGAATCAGGATTCATTTTTAAGTATATAACATTTTACCATCAATTTAAGTTCTCACTCAAAAGCTAAAATGGTTCTTTAATGAAAGTTTAAAATGTATGCATACTCCTCCCAAAAACTTTACTTGTATGCAGAATTTGTGGTGGGACAGAAATAAAACTAGCTTTTAATATTCTTTATGAGAGAGCTGAAACTAGTAATTTCCCTACTTAACACAAGTCAAAAATAAACTTTCATGACAGACTCTTGACAAGCATTGTTACCAATACTACTGCCATAATGAAAGAGGCAAAGGATACCAAGAGAGACAAATTTGATCATGGAAGTAAATTGATTTTTTGTTTTATCTAATTTTCACTTCAATCATATTTAAGCATATAAGCATTTTGCTTTTGATATATATATATATATATAAAGAGAGAAAAAGAGATAAAGGGATAGAAAGAGAGAGAGAGGGAGGCAGATATACTTGTCTGATCAGGTAAATTTATCAGAAGTTTTGGAACTTTGGAAAATATCTTATTTTATCATAGCTTGGGGCTTTCACTTGTTAAGTTGTTTTTGGGTGTCTACTTTATGTGTGTAATTTCACCCCTCCTCCTGTTTACTCATGAAGGTTCAATGTTCAAGGAAGTGTTTTGCAATATCCAGTGGGTTTCAGAGACAGTAACGGCATCATTCATTATGCTGGGAACTACTGCTGGCAGAAGAGGCTTCTCAGAACTAAAAAGGACAACAGGTAGTCCGCAGAATCACACTCATGTAGAAGGGCATTATAAGGTAAGTGTACAACGTAGCAGTTCCACTAAAGGGCAAAACTAGCTGTGAGTTGCTGTGGAAAGTTGTAGAGATGTAACACTGTTCATTTCATTGGATTATTTTCTCCATCACATGGATAAAAGTGACTACGTAATTCAAATTAGTATCTAACATAAATTACCTACACTTATCAATTTCTGTTGGTTGGTTTTTACTCCAAAGATATATGTATATAAAGAAATAAAGGTTGTATAAACAAAACAATGCTATGTTGCATGTTATATTGTTTTATACTGCTGCTAATATTTAAACATATTTTATAAAACTTAAACAAGATTAAAATGAGATGCCTCTTGCTTGTAAATTGTTTTTGTTTTGTTTTGTTTTTTTGGTCAGTACATCTTAAAACATTGTGTGCATGCTAATCTTTACACCTACAGATAGATAGATAGATAGATAGATAGATAGATAGATAGATAGATAGATAGATAATAGAGAGATAGATAGAGAGATAGATGATAGAAAGGTAGATAGATAGATATATAATAGATAGAGACATTGATAGAAAGATAGATGATAGATAGAGTAGATAGATAGATAAAAAGATAATTTTTATAAGCTTTTTTTCTGTGGTAGTTTAACTATGACTACAAATCCTAAAAAACAAAAATTGTGGGTTTTGAAAATATTAAAATGGTAGGTGTTTTCTTTAGATATAGCTAAAACCAAAACCACTAAACAAATTGGCTTCAGAATTACCAGGGAAACTGAGCAAAGGGGTCACATGAGACTTTACTTTAAAGCAACTTGACCTATAATAATGTTCCTGAGATATTAGTATTTAAAACTGAAATAAATTGTTGTTTTTAAAATATCCCCTCCCCCTTAGACATAAAATAGCAATTTTCTTATGCACATAAAGTAAAAATGTTCCAGCCAATTGAACAATTGTTTACAATTTATTTCTGTATGCATATGTTGTAAATGGTTTCTGGGAAGGTCGTTTATTTTAATAGACTAATGTAAATAAAATTAATAAAGTCTAATCTCTCATCTATAACTTTTAAACTTCAATTAGTTTTAAATATTTTTATTTTTCTCTATTTTTTTTTTTATTTTTTATTTTTTTTTACTGTTTTAACAAATTATTTTCTTATTGATTGATCATTGAGTGCTGTTGTTAATATTTCCCTGTAGATCAACATGCTCTAGAAAATGAATTAAATATGCTTGGCATACATGCAGATATTGCATTTATATAGAAAAACTGTGTTTTGTGTTTATGGAATGACACAAATCATCAAAGTGAATCATTTTCTATCTCATCCAAACAAAACTTGACTTAAAGGGACATAAAAACCCAATTTTTTCTTCTATGATTTAGAAAGAGCATGTCATTTTAAACAACTTTCCAATTTACTTCTATTATCTGATTTTCTTCATTCTCTTGATATCCTTTGTTGTAAAGCATACCTAGATATGCTCAGTAGCTGCTGATTGGTGGCTGCACATAGATGATTAGCTTACCCATGAACATTGCTATTTATTCAACAAAGGATAGCTGAAGAATGAAGCAAATTAGATAGTAGAAGTAAATTAGAATTTTGTTTAAAATTGTATTCTCTATCTGAATCATGAAAAAAATGTTGGCTTTCATGTCCCTTTAAAGAAGTCTCCAGTTAAATCATGAATCTGATGGACCATACATTTATATACTGTATGTTTATTTACAAGTATATTTATTGAGGTAAAAAAGGTTACAATAAAAGGCAACATTACAAACATCTCACACTGCAAGTGTCATCAAATACAAACTATACTTAGAATAGTGGAAGTCATAAATAACAATATGAACAATGATTTAAACCTCAAGCTTTTTCAGTTTGTTAATACAAAATTATAACATTCTAGAAATTTAACGGCCACTTTTGGACAAACCAGTATGGCCAAATTAAAACATACATATCCCAAGAATTAAAGGGACAGACTACTCCAAAATGTTTAATTTAAAAATATATAGATAATGCCTTTACTATCCATTCATCAGCGTTGCACAACCAACATTGTTATATTAATATACTTTATAACCTTTAAACCCAAATTTCTGCCTGTCCTGTCTCTAAGACACTAAAGACCACCTCTTATCTCAGTGCATTTTTATAGCTTTTCACAGTAAGACACTGCTAGTTTGGATTTGCCATATAGAGAACATTGTACTCATTCCCGTGAAGTTATTCATGAGTCAGCACTAAATGACTAAAATGCAAGTCTGTAAAGCGGACTAAAATAACGGGGCAGTCTGCAGAGGCTTAGATACAAGGTCATCACAGAGGTAAAAAATGTATTAATATAACCGTGTTGGTTATGCAAAACAGGGAGAATTGTAAGATTTATACAAACTATTAAAACTATATAATAGTAAATAATCATAAATTCTATAACCTTTTGACAGCTTAGGGGTAAAACGTGGAAGTTTAATATCCCAATTAAGGGCCAGATTACAAGTAGAGCTGTATTTAACGCTCCTGCTTGAGCGCCATCTCCGCTACAACCTAGAAGTAAGCTTTTTGAGAGATTCAGGTAGTGCTTGTATTACAAGTTGAAAGTAAACTGTTTTCGTTCGCGCTCTAACTGATGCGCGTAAAAAGCCCATTATTGGTTGTGCAAGGCTGCCCCCTGCAGATTTGCGGCCGATAGCAGGGGGTGTCAATCAGCCTGATCGTATAGGATCAGGTGGATTGCAGACCGCAGCCTCAGAGGCAGTGGACCAGTTAAGGAGCAGTGGTCTTAAGTCTGCTGCGTCATAACTGCTGTTTCCGGTGAGCCTGAAGGCTCGTGCGGAAACAGGGGCATCAAGCTACATTTGGATCTTTATAATTCGGTGTATACATATTTAGACATGTATATGTATGCATCTCTTTGCCTGACTTTTTTGTCCTAACACCAGAGACCTCATATCTTTTATGTGCATACTTTGTATTTTGTATTAGCTGTGTTATTACTGTACGTTGTAATGTATTTTTGATGTGTTTTGCGACACTTTTTTGTTTTGTGAAACCGTTAACCAGAGCTCTGAGGATCTGGTAATCATTCTAGCCTAAATCACGATTGCGCTCAAGTGATTGCATTTACTTTCAATTTGTAATACGAGCGGTAAACCCAACTTGCGCAAACACCTGCGATAAATCCCTTTTCAATTGCACGTAACTATTAACGTGCCACTCGTAATCTTGCCCTAAATATATTTTTTTAAGTATGTTATTACTGTTAATTGCAGCTCAGTAATCCCAGCTCATTTAAATATACAATAGTTATGGCTTCACGCCCTATTTCTCTATAGTATGTGATATACGTCACAGCATACCCCAAGAGAAAAAATAGTTTTATTAGTATTTTACATTTCTTGTGGAAACTTGTATGCTTAAACTTTTGTTATGTTCAATTTCCTGTGACATGTTTGTTCCCTGGAGTGTTTGATATACAGTCAGTTCTTCATCTGCTGTAACTGGTTAAAGATCTACCCAGTGGAATGACATTCATCTGGTAAATTAAAAAAAAAAAGTCCAAATTTTTCCAGCCTGTTAGACTGTACTGCAAAGTATAAATATGCTTAGCTGTATATAATAGACATATATACTGAAACATAAAAAATTGATTGCAAATCAATATCATCACTATTTTTAAAAGTTAACTTTTAGTTCAAGCAGACATTCCCTCAGGGAAGCTCTTTCTTTATCTGATTGTAATTTATTCTTGACTACATATACAAGTAGACATGCAGTTGCGTGTCCGTGTGTGGGTGTGCTTGTGTGCGTGTGTTTTGTTTGTGTATATATTTATTGGTTTTTAAAAGGTAAATTATATATCATTTTTTTTTTAAATTTTATATTTCTTTTATTGAGGTTTTTAAACAAATTGACATTACAAGTAGTATGTGACATGCCTCAAGATAAACATAAAAAAGATACATTTTCACAAAATTACAGCAACATAATTGTTCAATTACTTATAAACCAAGTGATGATAAGGCTGGTACAATTGTAACCTCCTTTTTTAAAGCTATATGAACCTCCCAAATCATAGATAGACCACTCTTGGACCTATGTTTAGCAAAGTGTTTCAGTTTATGTACACTAGTGTTATATACAGTATAGCCACTATTGGGCATGGTGAAGTAACAAAGCTAGACATTTAAATGGTCACTCGTGGACCTTAGAACAAATATTTAAATTAAATAGCATCTGATATTACAAATAAGAAATGTAGTTTTTTTGTACAATAATAAAATGACAAAGTGTTGACTATCATATGATATGAGAATCACATGTGCTAAATATATGGCTATAACAATGAAACATTTTAAAACAAGATACAAATGCATATAACATGACATTTTTACCAGGTTACTTGTAGTAGCTTAATTCTGTGCCATTCAAGTGTAGGCATATAACTTGTAGTACACAATTCTGCAAAGAGAAGTTAGATGGTCTTATAATAATTTCAAGAAAGGCTTTCAAGTATTTCTGTCTAGGGACTCAAGGATCTAACAGTAAAAAAATAGTATAAACAGAATGTCTTGCTATAAAGTGTGTTCTCCTGTATGAGTGTGTTATGAGACTAGGAGATTAATTCTGTTATGAAATAGACCCCTGCTATATTAAACAAACCCGTCTCAATCTATAACCTACTGGAGAAGCAAATACCTAGCTGGGCATGTCATAGAATATGATGTTTTAAATTAATGGAGATACCATGTAAAATTATTTCTCCCCTTTCTTTTCTTTATTTGTGAAATATATGTTCCCCCACCCCGGCCGCAGAAGTTGATTATAGAGGTAGAACTGACTAGCTAAGTAACATGACTCTGTTCTGCCAAATGGCTAGATATATATAGGAGAAAGTGAGGAAGGATATTGTGTAAAATTTAGCCAGAGACAATAATGTATGCCGCAATGGCTACTATCTGTTAGTAAATAAGGGAAGAAGGTGTTAAATGTCAAGTCCTGTGATAGGCTGCGAGGTATCGTTTATGGACTTGGGCCTAAAACAACAGTCCCCTACTACAATCTGCTAAGTGATAAAACAGTTGACTATGATAAAACTGGGGAATAAGACCTGTATCACTAAAATGATTTTCCAATAGAATAAAATAGAATAAAACACATTATAAAGCTTGTTGAGTACAGTTACTACTGGGCTAAACTAGTTATGGGAGACTACAGCAGATAGCTGTATATTTAGTACCCATGTGCCTAGGTGTTCAAGCCTGAAGGCCATCATCAGGGCATAGTAGTCCAGAGGTGGAGGATGTTGCTGGGCAAGTAGCCGCACGTTAAAGGTCCATGACCAAGTCAGCCGACTCCTATTTTAAAATCATGCACGTATTCCACTCGACTCTACCATGCTGGCCAATGTAGTTTATTCTTGAGAGATAAGGATCCATGGTATCCATGCCAATTACTGATCCAAGACAAGACACTTTTAAGCTGAGCAAGGTTCTCACTTTAATAAAATTCAAAGCTTTGCACTCTTCCATTCTTCTTGATTTGTATCTAGGATGTGTTACAGGATGAGCGATATTAGGTTTTGGTGACGGTGTTGCGATCATAGTCTCGCTAAGGAAAGCAGCGTGATTTCTCTTACAGGACAACTCATTCATCTCTGCTCTGCTTAATTTCATCTGAATAGGCACCTCACGGGGAGATGGAACTTGTTCCTCTGCATATTCACTGAATGTAGAGTATAAGCTCTCTTTCAGCTTCCCAAAATTGCGATCTAGCAGAAGGTGCATGGTCTGTTCCCATGAACCTAGAGCCTCCATTGCTATCTGCTCTTGTTGGTGAGACTAAGTATTGAGCGCTAAAGGATTCAAATGAACCTGGTAAATAGCATATCAGTTAGAGCAGCAGGATGGTACACTGCATAACCCCACACTCGGGGGGGGGTTGATTTCAGATATGTAGGCTGCCACCTCATAAATCAATGATCCGGTCTAAGGTGCTGACATTGCCTATGTTGGTAATATTTATAGCTCTGTGGTCAGGAGATCCTGTATGGGTTGTATACAGAGTTTTCAGGATAAGATCAATCGTCAAACTCCAGATAATAGGCGGATTATTCTTCATATATCAGCAGCCATAAGAATTGCAGCCGTTCATGGCCGCCGCCCGGACCTTAAATTATATATCTTGATTTTTATTTTTTTTAAAAACTGTTTCAGTAATTCCATTCAAAATAGATATATTGTGCATTATGGTTAGATGTTCAGCGTCCATTCATCAGAAGGATGTTCAAAATAGGTATAAGCCAATATATTTATTTCTGCTGGTAATTTAGAGTTTGCTATTAGGAAACATTAAACAATAAGAGCCAGATTACGAGTGGATTTTTAACGTTTGCACTTGAGTGATAAGGGGCTTATAGTGGGTGTTAGCGCTCGTTAGGTTTACCGCTGGTATTAGGAGTTGAAAGTAAACGAAATTTATGCTAGAATGATTACTATGTCCTCAGAGCTCTGGTTAACTGTTTCGCAAAACATAAAATGTCACAAAACACACCATAAATACAGGCAGGCAAAGGGCTTTAATATTAAGATAAATACATATACATGTCTAACGATGTGTGTGTATTATGTATATATAATATATATGTGTGTGTGTACATATGTATTTATGTATTTAAATGTGTGTATATGTATTTAATATAAATACATATGTACACACATAGAGACATTTATATATAAGTGCAATGGAGCCCTTTGTAGTTAAGTAAATGATAACATGAAAATACATATTTATGCAATATTCATATTTAATAAAGTGTTATGCTGTTTATTTAATGTAAATATTTCACATTCCAATTTTCTGCACATAAGGGAATATGTTCTAAATATTTGTAAATAGCTATTTTATCCTTTATAATCTGTATTTAGCTATATCTATATATAATCATCTACATATATATATATATATATATATATATATATATATATATATATATACACACACTCACCAGCCACTTTATTAGGTACACCTTGCAATTCAGAAACTTAAAAGAAAGGGTTAATGGTGAAGCACTGCAGTATAAATTTGTAGGTAAAGTAATTAATGTACATTTTATTATATTTTGTCTCTCTCCCAACTTGTTTTATGTCCCTTTAACTATAAATGGCCGCTACTAAGCAATCTTCTTTTAAAACACAATTTTAATAACGCCTGTACTGTTAGTGACAATCACAACAATGCAAGAGTAATTTGCAATTAAATATTAAATATAATTAAACACAATTTGCAGATGTTGTTGGCCTAATGTTAATTTTTCCTGCAGATCCCCTTAGCTGTACATGTTATCACTTATTCATCATCACATCTACATATGTATATGTCCCTAAACATATGTAAATGTGTACCCTGTTTGCTGTATACAACCACTCCAATAGGAATGTCTCTCGTGGCCATTTCAGAGTGTTAAACATAGGTTCAAACAGGCTTTGTAGAAATAGTCTTAAAATAATGTTAAAGATGTCTAAAAAAAACATTCTGAGGACTTATCAAGTAATCACCGAGATTATTTTTGCTCCTTAGGAGAAATAGGTATTTTTTGAGGATCCGAAAACTAGATTTAGAGTTTTGTCGGTAACGACCCGCATAGCTAACGCTGGCTTTTTTTTCCCCGCACCTTTTAAATACCGCTGGTATTGAGAGTTCACAGAATGGCTGCGTTAGGCTCCAAAAAAGGAGCGTAGAGCATAATTTACCGCCACTGCAACTCTCAATACCAGCGGTGCTTACGGACGTGGCCAGCTTCAAAAACGTGCTCGTGCACGATTCCCCCATAGGAAACAATGGGGCAGTTTGAGCTGAAAAAAACCTAACACCTGCAAAAAAGCAGCGTTCAGCTCCTAACGCAGCCCCATTGTTTCCTATGGGGAAATATTTTCTAAGTCTGCACCTAACACTCTAACATGTACCCCGAGTCTAAACACCCCTAACCTTACAATTTTTAACCCCTAATCTGCCGCCCCCGCTATAGCTGACCCCTGCATATTTTTTTAACCCCTAATCTGCCGCTCCGTACACCACCGCAACCTACATTATCCCTATGTACCCCTAATCTGCTGCCCCTAACACCGCCGACCCCTATATTATATTTATTAACCCCTAATCTGCCGCCCCCAACGTCGCCTCCACCTACCTACAATTATTAACCCCTAATCTGCCGACCGGACTTCGCCGCTACTCTAATAAATGTATTAACCCCTAAAGCTAAGTCTAACCCTAAACCTAACACCCCCCTAAATTAAATATAATTTAAATCTAACGAAATAAATTAACTCTTATTAAATAAGAGTTATAATTATATAAATTATAATATAATAATAATTATAATATAAATTATTCCTATTTAAAGCTAAATACTTACCTGTAAAATAAATCCTAATATAGCTGCAATATAAATTATAATTATATTGTACCTATTTTAGGATTAATATTTATTTTACAGGCAACTTTGTATTTATTTTAACCAGGTACAATAGCTATTAAATAGTTAAGAACTATTTAATAGTTACCTAGTTAAAATAATTACGGAACAACCAATAGAATGCAAGCTCAATCTGATTGGCTGATTATATCAGCCAATCGGATTGAACTTGAATCTGATTGGCTGATTCCATCAGCCAATCAGAATTTTCCTACCTTAATTCCGATTGGCTGATAGAATCCTATCAGCCAATCGGAATTCGAGGGACGCCATCTTGGATGTCGTCCCTTAAAGGAACCTTCATTCTGTGTTAGGACGTCGGAAGAAGAGGATGGATCAGCGCCAGAGGTCTTGAAGATGGAGCCGCTCGTCGTCGGATGGAAGAAGATAGAAGATTCCGCTTGGATGAAGATGTCTACCGGTCCGGATCTCCTCTTCTGCCCGGATAGGATGAAGACTTCTGCCCAATGATGGACTTCTTCAGCCGCCGCTTGGATCAAGACTTCAGCCGGAGGATGGATGTCTTCAGCCCCCGCTTGGGCTTGGATCAAGACTTCGGAGCCTGGACCGATCGGTGATACCCATGGTGAAGATAAGGTAGGAAGATCTTCAGGGGCTTAGTGTTAGGTTTATTTAAGGGGGATTTGGGTTAGATTAGGGGTATGTGGGTGGTGGGTTTTAATGTTGGGGGGGGGGTATTGTATGTTTTTTTTTCCAGGCAAAAGAGCTGAATTCTTTGGGGCATGCCCCGCAAAAGGCCCTTTTAAGGGCTGGTAAGGTAAAAGAGCTTTTCTATTTTTATTTTAGAATAGGGTAGGGCATTTTTTATTTTGGGGGGCTTTGTTATTTTATTAGGGGGCTTAGAGTAGGTGTAATTAGCTTAAAATTGTTGTAATATTTTTCTAATGTTTGTAAATAATTTTTTACTTTTTGTAACTTAGTTCTTTTTTTATTTTTTGTACTTTAGTTAGTTTATTTAATTGTATTTAATTGTAGGTATTGTATTTAATTAATTTATTTATAGTGTAGTGTTAGGTTTAATTGTAGATAATTGTAGGTATTTTATTTAATTAATTTATTGATAGTGTATTGTTAGGTTTAATTGTAACTTAGGTTAGGATTTATTTTACAGGTAATTTTGTAATTATTTTAACTAGGTAACTATTAAATAGTTCTTAACTATTTAATAGCTATTGTACCTGGTTAAAATAAATACAAAGTTGCCTGTAAAATAAATATTAATCCTAAAATAGCTACAATATAATTATAATTTATATTGTAGCTATATTAGGATTTATTTTACAGGTAAGTATTTAGCTTTAAATAGGAATAATTTATTTAATAAGAGTTAATTTATTTTGTTAGATTTAAATTATATTTAACTTAGGGGGGTGTTAGTGTTAGGGTTAGACTTAGCTTTAGGGGTTAATACATTTATTAGAGTAGCGGTGAGGTCCGGTCGGCAGATTAGGGGTTAATAATTGTAGGTAGGTGGAGGCGACGTTGGGGGCGGCAGATTATGGGTTAATAAATATAATATAGGGGTCGGCGGTGTTAGGGGCAGCAGATTAGGGGTACATAGGGATAACGTAGGTGGCGGCGGTGTGCGGTCGGCAGATTAGGGGTTAAAAATTTTTAATAGAGTGGCGGCGATGTGGGGGGACCTCGGTTTAGGGGTACATAGATAGTTTATGGGTGTTAGTGTACTTTAGAGCACAGTAGTTAAGAGCTTTATGAACCGGCGTTAGCCCAGAAAGGTCTTAACTCCTGGCTTTTTGCTGCGGCTGGACTCTTGTCGTTAGATTTCTAATGCTCACTTCAGCCACGACTCTAAATACCGGCGTTAGAAAGATCCCATTGAAAAGATAGGATACGCAAATGGCGTAGGGGGATCTGCGGTATGGAAAAGTCACGGCTGCAAAGTGAGCGTTAGACCCTTTCCTGACTCTAAATACCAGCGGTAGCCCAAAACCAGCGTTAGGAGCCCCTAACGCTGGTTTTGACAGCTAACGCCAAACTCTAAATCTAGCCGACTGTTGTGATTGTGCTGAATCAAAAAGTAGCCTTTGATCGAAAAAAAAAGCTGAAAACACCGCTCTGCCAGCACATACTTATAACTATATGCAATGATGTTCTTGCTAGGGATGGGGGAATGTTTCACAACATTCGAAAAATGAAACGAATTTTAACACGTTCGTTTAATCGAATTTCGAATGTTTACATAACATTTGACTTTTGAATGTTCGGTTTCGAATTTTACGATGACATTTGAAAATATTTGTTTTGAAAAATTTGAATTTATATATTTGTAATAGTAATCCTAATGCTTTCTTTAAATGTAGTATTCGAATTATGCAATATTCAAATTAGAAAAATTCAAATTTATATATTTGTAATAGTATTTCTATTACAAAGAATTAAGCTGCGCTTCTCTGCTCAGGCTTAATATAACAAATACAAGTTAAAAAATAAAATAAAATACAGGTAGTGCTCGATGCAGGAGAGGCGATATGGTATACACTTGGTACAAACAGTATATCAATTACCATGCAATCGTAAACAGTGATCCCAGTATAAACATGTGAAAATGTATATATTATATAGGGCCACCCGTGACCATCAGACCCAAATGTGAGAAGAATATACAAGGTACGAATTAGTAAAAGGCACAATCACCGGCTATCCTGTAGTGTATTCCCCTGCCTGGCGTGGTATCCTGAGGCTTTCCGGAAGTCGTATGAAGGAGCGCTCAGACGAGTCACAAACGGCATACATACAGGAGCTAATGAAACTATACGGTGGAGTGGAGATTGTGCCTTTTACTAATTTTAACATTGTACGTGCGTTTTAACAGCGCTTTGTATTTTACTATTAAAACTGTGCGATGCGCTCTGTGTTTTTTCTACCTCAATAGTATTTCTATAATGCTTTATGTAAATGTAATATTCGATCGAAATAGAAACATTCAAATTGATATATTTGTATCTATTATGTATCAATTTACTAGATTCCCTACCACATGAACTCTTGAACCTCTGAATAGTATTTGTTAAATAGAATGTTAAATTCAAAATTTCTAATGTGGACATTCGATCTAATTATAAACATTCAAATTCGAAAGTGACATTTGAAAACTGTAAATAGCATTCGATTATAGAAGTTTTAAGAATATTCGTTTGTATCAACATTCGGATTTGTAATTCGAATTTTGTTAATAACATTCGTTCTAACATTTGAATTCGGAAATTTACACATTCGCTTATCCCTAGTTCTTGCCAATCAGTGAATAATACAGTTGCAGCAGTTTTCCTATCAGTTAGCAAGATCTAATTTAGCAGCATGTGTTATGTTTGTCAGCCAATAATCACTAATATACTTACAATAGTAGTTCTTATCAATGCAACAGTACTAGTACCCTAGCGTTATGTGCATGTTTTATGCAAATTCCAGTTTGTTTAAAGGGACAGTAAAGTTAAAATTCAACTTTTATTATTCAGATAGAACATGTAACATTAAAAAATGTTTATCCTTTGTTAAAGAGTATATCTAGTTAGGTAAGGTATATGGTACCCAGCTAATTGATATTTCCAAGTGGAGATGCTATTGTCACATGAGCCAGCAATCCTGTAATCAGTCTCAATACATATTGCTCACAAGAGATTTGCTGATCCATGTGTTGTATTTTGTATTAGTACTTAACAACATCTCATTCTGGAAAAGGTTGCATTGATCCTTCAAGTCACTTTTTAATAGCAGAGGGGATTTTTGGCTTATGGTTTACAAAAATACAGCTTTGTTACAAAAATCTACAAATATTCAGGTTAATTAGTTCAACAGCACAACAACATTTTTTTTTTGTAAAAAGAAAATAGCAAAGTCATTTATTAAAATGTATTATTAGTATACAACTTATCTTAAAATTATGTTGAATAGGTAATTATTATTTTTTTTTATTATAAACAAGCATTATTGTACGAAAATAAACAACAATACATAAGTTAGGTACGTCATGCAAGACGTTTGTTACAAACATGAATACACGGTTCAAATTTAGTCAGCAACAACGTCCCTACAATAGCTTGATTTTTGTTAAGTATTTTTCAAACAAATATAACTGATAATAACATATAACGAAATCCTGGTTAGACAAAGCATTACTTATTCTCTAACCCAGTACGCAAAGTGGGTAGTTTTTAGTAATAAGAGCGAAGGCAGGGCAGGGAGGTAGGGGGGTGAAGAGCATTAAAGAGCGGCACATAGGGAAAAAGAGGGGGGGGAAGGGGAGAGGAAAAGGGGAAAGGAGAAGGGGAGTGGGAGCGAGGAGAAAAAAAAAATAAAAATAAAAAAATAATTTAAATTCAAGTTTGTGGGGGGGACTACACTGTTAGGTCGTACTATCTGTATAGGTTTAACTCAATTATACTAGGGAACTGTTCCATTTCTCCATTATCGTTTCATAGTTTGCCATTTGGCCTATCTTAAGAAAGTGTAGCTTTTCTAATGCAAGTAAGTCGGATACAGAAGACTGCCAATCGCTCGATGTGGGAACATCAGGCGATTTCCACCTTTTGGGGATCAGTCGCTTTGCTCCTGTGAGCATTATTAATAGCAAGGGTCGGTAGTATGTGTTTTTAACTTTTGGGAGGTTTAGAAAGAGCAAGGTTTCAAGGGACATGGGGACCTCCATCTCCATGATCTCAGAAATTCTCCCTATCACCTCTGCCCAAATGTTTCCCAATCTCGGGCACGACCACCAGACATGTGTGAGCGTTCCGAGTTCGCCACAACCCCTCCAGCACAAGGGGCAGGTAATTATTTATTATATTTTAGTAAGATAGTTCATGCCTGTTCTGTACATGGTATAGAGTTCTAAGCTTTAGTATTTTAAGCCATAGTTATAATGGTTGGATGTTTGGATGTTAATGTTATAGATTTTATATATTTTCCCCACTCATCTAAAACTTTAGATTAGGATATTTATTTTGGGGAAATCTGTTCTCATCTAACTGATGAAACTTTAAAGGGACATGAAAGTGATGCAGCATAGCTGTAAAAAGCTGGCTAGAAAATATCACTTGAACATCTCTATGTAAAAAAGGAATATTTTACTTCAAAATTTCCTCAGTAGCCACATCCCGGGACTTTAAGTAGCCAATTAGGATGCTAGTCCTGGGACTTGCAAGGGAGCATGCATCTGGCATGTGCAGACACAGTCATGTTATTTCCCTCAGAAGTTTAAGAAAATTTACTATGAAATTGTCAGGGTTTTTTCCCTGCTTTGTTTGCCATGTGCTGCTGGCAGCCATTTTACTCACCTCTTATTGAATCTGGTGCAGAGTGTCTGATGCTGCTCATTTCCTGCATGCCCTCTTATGGCCGGACTGGTGTACATCATCAGTGTAAGACAGGTTGCAGTCTCAGAATTGTGATATCATCACTTATTCTTTAAAGGGCCTTTGTTCAGTATGCTTTGCCCTTGCGTTGTCTCAGTCCTGTTTGTGAGTTCCTGTGTATTACCTGACTGTCTGACGTCTCTTCTGGTTCCTGATTCCTGGCTTGTTCCTGACTCTGCTGTTCTCCTTGTTCCTGATTCTGGCTCGTCTGACTACTCGCTTTGGCTCAGGACACGGCTCGTCTGACTACCAGCTCTGGCTTTGACTCCTGGCTTGTTATTTGACTTGTGGACTTTTTATTATTTTTTGTTATTAATAAAGGTGTGATTATTTTTGCACTTCTCGTCTCAGTCTGATTCTTGGCACCCTGATAGAAATCTCACAAGAATTCAATGAAATCTCATGAGAACACAGTAAAACAAAGTGTGACATTGGCACTGTGATGAAGTGTTTGGCTGTTTTTTCCACCCAACATACTGCTAACTCTAGCTGAAGGATAAATTTTCACAGAGCACTTACTATTGAGTACTTAAGAAATGTTCAGGTAAAAAATCTTCCCTTTTTGTCAGCTTTTTACAATTATGTGGCATCACTTTCAAACTCAAGTGATTTAGAATATGGGTATTATGTCCCTTTAAACATCAGATATGACTAGTGGAGAAGAATTACCTTAACAATAGTTTTTTTGTTTTTTGTTTTAAAACAATAAAGAAACTTTCAACTCCATTTATTTAAATAATTAGATTTAAATATTTAAGAAAATTGACAATATAAAATAAATTACATGTTTTTTTTAGCATTTCTTAACTTCATGGGCTATTATGTTAAGAAAACGTGCTTTAATTGGTAAGAGCATGTTATTTTAACACTAGCGACAATGTAATGCTATTAACCCCTGCAAAGGATCAAACCCTAGTGCCTCTCATATTTAAGTTGAAAACACTTTAAAGGATAATTAAATGCTTTCTTGATTTATTTAACATATCTTGTCATAGTATTAGAAGTCTAATAAACATTGTGTAAATTTACATTTTCAAGTACTATTGATTTTATATGATCGCCCAACTAAAAGGAATCTAGTAATACTGGACCAAAGTCTAATTAAAAAGGAATGTATAAGAAACTTTCTACCCATTGCCCTTGATACAAAAGCATACAGTGCCACAAAAGAATAGGGCCATGTCAGAGAAACAGGAATTTATTTAAAGGGACATAAAACCCAAACTTGTAATAATAATTGAATATCTCTTTAACCGACAACCAATGGAGCCATATTTTCTACACAACCAAAAAAATCACCAATCTCTTTAGTTATAGCAGAAATGAATTATAAATTAATATCCAGGGGGTACCTAACTCCACATCGACTCCATAGTATCTTTCCACACTCATCCTCTCTCTGTTGGTGGCACTGTGGGGAAACTGGCACCCTTTCCCATATTTGGTGGTCATGTCCTCTACTTAAAAACTACTGGGGAAATATCGCTAAGTGTTTCAATAAAACCATAGGAACCTCACTGACACTCTCCCCCACTATCATCCTCTTGAATTATATACCTTCCATTCCCTGCCAATACCGCAAAATATTGCTCTAATACATGTTGAATTGTGCTAGGCGGCTCATACCAAGATTCTGTAAGAACGTCCAGATCCCCACCATTGATATGTGGCTACATGAAGTTGATCATGTTTTGACACTAGAGAAAATACACTACACCTTTATAGGTAAACAAGACTTTATTTTAGATATTCTATACATTTGGGAACAAATTGTTGGTATAAATGAAGATCACAATATTTTACACAATAAAGCTGAACTGATACATAGGAAAGGTCAACGGATCTGGGAAATGTTTGTGTACCGCTCACTTTTTTCCTGCGACTCGAGCATACCGCAAATTCCCTTACGTCAATTGCGTATCCTATCTTTTCAATGGGATTTTCCTACCGCCGGTATTACGAGTCTTGGAAAAAGTGAGCGGTACAACCTATCATGTCAAGACTCCTACCGCATTTAAAAGTCAGTAGTTAAGAGTTTTATTGGCTAACGCCGCAACATAAAACTCTTAACTAAAGTGCTAAAAAGTACACTAACACCCATAAACTACCTATTAACCCCTAAACCGAGGCCCCCCTCACATCGCAAACACTTAAATATATTTTTTAACCCCTAATCTGCTGACCGGACATCGCTGCCACTGTAATACATATATTAACCCCTAAACCGCCGCACTCCCGCATCGCAAACACTAGTTAAATTTTATTAACCCCTAATCTGCCGTCCCTAACATCACCGACAACTACCTACATTTATTAACCCCTAATCTTCCGCCCCCAACGTCGCCGCCACTATATTAAATGTATTAACCCCTAAACCTAAGTCTAACCCTAACCCTAACACCCCCCTAACATAAATATAATTTAAATTAAACAAAATAATATTCCTATAATTAAATAAATTAATCCTATTTAAAACTAAATACTTACCTATAAAATAAACCCTAATATAGCTACAATATAAATAACCCTAACCCTAACACCCCCCTAACTTAAATATAATTTAAAATAATCGGAAAAAAATTACTACAATTAAATAAATTATTCTTATTTAAAACTAAATACTTACCTATAAAATAAACCCTAAGCTAGCTACAATATAACTAATACTGTAGTTACATTGTATCTATCTTAGGTTTTATTTTTATTTTACAGGCAAGTTTGTATTTATTTTAACTAGGTAGAATAGTTATTAAATAGTTATTAACTATTTAATAACTTGCTAGTTAAAATAAGTACAAATTTACCTGTAAAATAAACCCTAACCTAAGTTACAATTACACCTAACACTACACTATAATTATATATATTATATATAATAATTATATATATATATATATATATATATATATATATATATAATAAATTACCTAAATTAACTACAATTAATTACAATTAAATTAAATAAACTAAAGTACAAAAAAAAAAACACATTACAGAAAATAAAAAAATAATTACAAGAATTTTAAACTAATTACACCTAATCTAATCCCCCTAATAAAATAAAAAAGCCCCCCAAAATAATAAAAATCCCTACCCTATACTAAATTACAAATAGCCCTTAAAAGGGCCTTTTGTGGGGCATTGCCCCAAAGTAATCAGCTCTTTTACCTGTAAAAAAAAAATACAATACCCCCCAAATTTAAAACCCACCACCCACACACCCAACCCTACTCTAAAACCCACCCAATCCCCCCTTAATAAAACCTAAAACTAACCCCTTGAAGATCACCCTACCTTGAGACGTCTTCACCCAACAGGGCAGAAGTGGTCCTCCAGACGGCCAGAAGTCTTCATCCGATCCGGGCAGAAGAGGACCTCCAGATGGGCAGAAGTCTTCATCCAGGCTGCATCTTCTATCTTCATCCATCTGGAGCGGAGCAGGTCCATCTTCAAGCCATCCGACGCGGAGCATCGTCTTCCATCCGACGCGGAGCATCGTCTTCCATCCGACGACTAACACTAAATGATGGTACCTTTAAGTGACGTCATCCAAGGTGGCATCCCTTCAATTCTGATTGGCTGATAGAATTCTATCAGCCAATTGGAATTAAGGTAGAAAAAATCCTATTGGCTGATGCAATCAGCCAATAGGATTGAAGTTCAATCCTATTGGCTGATCCAATCAGCCAATAGGATTGAGCTCGCATTCTATTGGCTGATTGGAACAACCAATAGAATGCAAGCTTAATCCTATCGGCTGATTGGATCAGCCAATAGGATTTTTTCTACCTTAATTCCGATTGGCTGATAGAATTCTATCAGCCAATCGGAATTGAA
Organism: Bombina bombina; assembly: GCF_027579735.1. Taxonomy (NCBI): domain Eukaryota; kingdom Metazoa; phylum Chordata; class Amphibia; order Anura; family Bombinatoridae; genus Bombina; species Bombina bombina. Next base: position 568,242,421 of record NC_069501.1, read on the forward strand.
AGGACGCCATTTTGGATGACGTCACTTAAAGGTACTGTCATTTAGTGTTAGTCGTCGGATGGAAGAGGATGCTCCGCGTCTGATGGCTTGAAGATGGACCCGCTCCGCATGGATGAAGATAGAAGATGCCGCCTGGATGAAGACTTCTGCCCGTCTGGAGGTCCTCTTCTGCCCCGATCAGATAACAAGGGGTTAGTGTTAGGTTTTATTAAGGGGGGATTGGGTGGGTTTTAGAGTAGGGTTGTGGGTGGTGGGTTTTAATATTGGGGGGTATTGTATTTTTCTTACAGGTAAAAGAGCTGATTACTTTGGGGCAATGCCCCGCAAAAGGCCCTTTTAAGGGCTATTTGTAATTTAGTATAGGGTAGGGATTTTTATTATTTTGGGGGGCTTTTTATTTTATTAGGGGGATTAGATTAGGTGTAATTAGTTTAAAATTCTTGTAATTAATTTATTTTTTTCTGTAATTTAGTGGGGGGGGGGGTTTCGTACTTTATTTTATTTAATTTAATTGTAATTAATTGTAGTTAATTTAGGTTAGGTTTTATTTTACAGGTAAATTTGTACTTATTTTAACTAGGAAGTTATTAAATAGTTAATAACTATTTAATAACTATTCTACCTAGTTAAAATAAATACAAACTTGCCTGTAAAATAAAAATAAATCCTAAAATGGCTACAATGTAACTATTAGTTATATTGTAGCTAGCTTAGGGTTTATTTTATAGGTAAGTATTTAGTTTTAAATAGGAATAATTTAGTTAATAATAGTAATTTTATTTAGATGTATTTAAATTATATTTAAGTTAGGGGAGGTTAGGGTTAGGGTTAGACTTAGATTTAGGGGTTAATAACTTTATTATAGTGGAGGCGACGTTGGCGGCGGCAGATTAGGGGTTAATAAATGTAGTTAGGTGGTGGCGACATTGGGGGCGGCAGAGTAGGGGTTAATAAATAAAAAGTAGGTGTCGGCGATGTTGGGGGCAGCAGATTAGGGGTTCATAGGTATAATGTAGGTGGCGACGTTGGCGGTGGCAGATTAGGGGTTAATAAATGTAGTTAGGTGGTGGCGACATTGGGGGCGGCAGAGTAGGGGTTAATAATAAAATGCAGGTATCAGCGATGTCGGGGGCGGCAGATTAGGGGTTAATAAGTGTAATATTAGGGGTGTTTAGACTCGGTGGTTCATGTTAGGGTGTTAGGTGTAGACATAAATGTGTTTCCCCATAGGAATCAATGGGGCTGCGTTAGGAGCTGAACGCTGCTTTTTTTTGGGGGGGGGGTTTCAGCCGGCTCTGCCCCATTGATTCCTATGGGGAAATCGTGCACAAGCACGTTTTGTCAGCTCACCCCGCTACCGTAAGCAGCGCTGGTATAGAGGGGAGATGTGAAGCTAAATTCTGCTCTACACTCACCTTTTTACGGCTAACGCAGAGTTTAAAAAAACCCGTAATACCAGTGTTACTTTAGGTGAGCGGTGAGGGAAAACTGTGCGTTAGCCACGCACACCATTACCGACAAAAAGTCGTAATCTAGCTGACTGTGTTTACTGGTCATTTAACTTTGGAGTCTGTTCTTCAATTACTAAAAGTAGCCTCCTTCTTAGGAAATTATTTTTCTGTTATAAAACCAATCTTGTATTTCATTCAAGGTCTTGCTTGCAGAAGAAGAAGATTGGTGGACTAACAGACATCAAAGTAGTTTTCTTTATATGTTTTTCATCTTTTATTACTTGTTAAAATGTACAGTAAACTTTCAGCTCCTGTGCATTTGTTGTAAAACCCAGTAAAGTACTTAATTAAAAAAAAAATTAAAAAAACTTTTTCTTTTTTTTCATGATTCAGTTTTAAACACCTTTCATATTTAGATCTATGATTACATTTGCTTCATTCTCTTGGTATCCTTTGTTGAAGGAGCCACAATGCACTACTGGGTAGTCCAATAAAAAAGATACATATATGTGCAGCCACCAATCAACAGCAAGTTCCCAGTAGGGCATTGCTGCTCCTGAGCCTACCTAGTTATTCTTTTCACAAAAGGATACAAATTGAACAAAGCAAATTAGATATTAGAAGTAAATTGTAAAAGTTGTTTAAAACTGCTGGTCCAACATAGGTTGCTTGACCATTTTAAATTTTCCTATTTTTTTCAAGTGATTAACTCTAATGTATTGTAACACTAATGTATTGCAAAACCACCAACCATTTTTGTGTCATTGGTACACAACACATTTTGGATATACAGTACAGATGTTTACAGAAACCTCATTATATCTCAGCTCAGGATGTTCCTAGCTCCTTGGTACAAAAACTGATCTCTCAAGAGCACATTCTAATGTACACATACATATATAAACATTTTGCACATTCTTGCAACTTAGACTTAGAACTTAAGTCCTATTGTAATGAAGAAGATCACTGAAAGTTTAATTTTTAGGGTCAATTTATAATGGAAAGGGTTCGAGTCTCAGTCCTAAATTGTTTTTTTAGGGGGTGCACGTCCAAGTATTCTCCCATAGAAGTCAAAGGAAAAACAAAACCTAACACCCCACTCTCGCACAAACCCAATCGCATATTCTCATGTGCACTAACTCGACATAAAAATATGAATATTTCCAATGTTCTTCACATTTATAACTTTTGTGTGCAATTTTTTTAAAATAATTTTTATTATATAGTGTTATTATGAGTGTAACTGTAATTTGTAATGTTTTTTGATGTGTTTCGTGTAACTTTTATATGTTTTTGAAACAGTTAACCAGAGCTCTGAAGTCGCTGTAATAATTCTAGCGTAAATCACGTATGCGCTCAAACAATTGCATTTACTTTCAACTCGTAATATGAGCGGTAAGCCTGATGAGTGCAAACCCTTGCGATAAACCCCTTATCGCTCATGCGCAAACATTTGCGCTCCACTCGTACTTTATCCCTAAATGGGCTGCGCTTGTAGGGAGAGCAGACCTAATTAGCTTATCTAATTATTTACACAAAGTTTTCCTTATATTATTTCTCACTGTTTACACCAATATATATAGAGACCAATATAAAACAAACATTTAAATGTTATATCTTTGTCACTGGGAGCATGATTTCATCTAAACTTATTAAATATTTTCTATAACAAGTATTTAAAGGGATATGAAACCTAAAAAAATTATTTCATGATTCAGATAGAGCATGCGGTTTTAAATAACTTTCTAATTTATTTCTATTATCATTTTTTTTCCATTCTCTTGGTATCTTTTGTTGAAAAGCAGGGGTATATGCTTAGGAACTGCCCCATTTCTGGGCACTATATGGCAGTAGTTTTGCAAGAATGTTATCCATTTGCAAGAGCACTAGATGGCAGCACTATCTCCTGCAATGTAGTGCACCAGATGCCTACCTAGGTATCTTTATTTTTAAATTGAATGCTCTGTCTAAATCACAAAAGAAAATTTGTGTTTCGTATCCCTTTAAGTTAGTGAAATGTTCTGTATAGGTAGGGATATAAAGGGCAAAATCAGCTATTTCATTGGTATCCTTTGTTGAAAAGCATATCTAGGTAGGCTCAGCAGAAGCAATGCACTGTTGGGAGCTAGCTGGTGATTGTTGGCTACAAACATATGCCTTTTGTTATTGGTTCACTAGATGTGTTCCTATAGGTCCCAGTAGTGCATTGCTGCTGTGGAGTTGACTGTAATCTGTTTGTTTAAACTTTTTGCAGTTATATGCAAGGAATAGTACAATAATAAAATGTTGTAACACATCAGAGCATTTTCTTTTTCTCTTTTATGTCCCTTTAAGGAATTTATTAAAAGGATAATAAAGTCAAAATTAAACATTCATGATTCAGACAGAACAAACAATTTTAAACAACTATTATTACATTTGCTTTATTCTCTTGGTATTCTTGATTGAAGACAAAATCTAGGTAGTCTATTAGGAGCTTAGGCGTGTGCATTTGTCTATAGCAGTCTATGGCCTAGATTTGGAGTTTGGCGTTAGCCGTGAAAACCAGCGTTAGAGGCTCCTAACGCTGGTTTTAGGCTACCGCCGGTATTTGGAGTCACTCAAAATAGGGTCTAACGCTCACTTTTCAGCCGCAACTTTTCCATACCGCAGATCCCCTTACGTAAATTGCGTATCCTATCTTTTCAATGGGATCTTTCTAACTCCGGTATTTAGAGTCGTTTCTGAAGTGAGCGTTAGACATCTAACGACAAAACTCCAGCCGCAGGAAAAAAGTCAGTAGTTAAGAGCTTTCTGGGCTAACGCCGGTTTATAAAGCTGTTAACTACTGTACTCTAAAGTACACTAACACCCATAAACTACCTATGTACCCCTAAACCGAGGTCCCCCCACATCGCCGACACTCGAATAAATTTTTTAAACCCCTAATCTGCCGACCGCCACCTACGTTATCCTTATGTACCCCTAATCTGCTGCCCCTAACACCGCCGACCCCTGTATTATATTTATTAACCCCTAATCTGCCCCCCACAACGTCGCCTCCAGCTACCTACACTTATTAACCCCTAATCTGCCGACCGCAAAGCGCCGCCACCTACGTTATCCTTATGTACCCCTAATCTGCTGCCCCTAACACCACTGACCCCTATATTATATTTATTAACCCCTAATCTGCCCCCCACAACGTCGCAGCCAGCTACCTACAATAATTAACCCCTAATCTGCCGACCGCAAAGCGCTGCCTACACTTATTAACCCCTAATCTGCCGACTGGAGCTCACCGCTATTCTAATAAATGTATTAACCCCTAAAGCTAAGTCTAACCCTAACACTAACACCCCCCTAAGTTAAATATAATTTACATCTAACGAAATTAATTATCTCTTATTAAATAAATTATTCCTATTTAAAGCTAAATACTTACCTGTAAAATAAATCCTAATATAGCTACAATATAAATTATAATTATATTATAGCTATTTTAGGATTTATATTTATTTTACAGGTAACTTTGTATTTATTTTAACCAGGTACAATAGCTATTAAATAGTTAATAACTATTTAATAGCTAAAATAGTTAAAATAATTACAAAATTACCTGTAAAATAAATCCTAACCTAAGTTACAATTAAACCTAACACTACACTATCAATAAATTAATTAAATAAACTACCTACAATTACCTACAATTAACCTAACACTACACTATCAATAAATTAATTAAATACAATTCCTACAAATAAATACAATTAAATAAACTAGCTAAAGTACAAAAAATAAAAAAGAACTAAGTTACAAAAAATAAAAAAATATTTACAAACATAAGAAAAATATTACAACAATTTTAAACTAATTACACCTACTCTAAGCCCCCTAATAAAATAACAAAGACCCCCAAAATAAAAAAATGCCCTACCCTATTCTAAATTACTAAAGTTCAAAGCTCTTTTACCTTACCAGCCCTGAACAGGGCCCTTTGCGGGGCATGCCCCAAAGAATTCAGCTCTTTTGCTTTTAATTTTACTGTCCCTTTAAATCTCATGATGAACATTTTTTTCTCTAAAAGAACAATAGCAGAATAAGAGTTTATTATTACAATTTGTAGAACTGTATATTCAGTGGTAAATTGTATAAACACTTCTTTCCACAAATGCTGGTTGATGTATGGGGTCATTTACAAAAGGATCAAGAGATCCTGTGATTTAGTTAAATAGCCTGAGGCCTAATGAAACCTAATCATCAGACAGAAATATAGGTAGACCCGATGAGCATTTGGCTTTTGTATGCACTCAATATCTATGTTTCTATGATTAACAAGTACTTAATTTTATGTCTCTGACAGGTGATGGGATAGCCAGATTGTAAAATGCAGAGAGACAGGAGAGTATTTCTAGTAGAAATGCTTCTGTTCCTTTTTCTACCTGGTAAGTCACGGTACATGGCTATTTTTGTAAAAACAACTCAACCAAGTAGGCCGGCATTTTGAATTTTATAGTTTTATTAGCAAACCAAGATACCTGTCACTCTTGTTAATGGTCAGGCAGAAGTCAGAAACTTTGTATAACATACAATATAGTGATAATAGAGGAGCCGCTCAAAGGAACATGGAATTCATAATTAAACTTTCTTTATTCAGATAGAGTGTGCAATTTAAAAAAAAAAATGTTTACTTTACTTCTCAAATCAAATTCACTTCTATTTCTTAGAATCCCATTGTGAAATTTACCTCCTTTCCATGAGAGCAAACTGAGGTAGGCTCAGAAGCGTATATGCCTTGAGCACTTTATGTATGACACTGTTACAAAGATTCTTGCAAACACTGAGGCAACATATTGCTCTCAAGACACATTCACACTTATGGGCTTAACTTGGTATGTCCTCATGGACAGAGGCGAAGTTTCACCAAAGGATACCAAGAGAAAGAGGTTTGAGATTTGTAACATTGATTTTTTTTTAAAGTGGTATGCATAAATCCTGAAAGTTTAAATTTGACTTAAATTAATGTTTATCATTAACTAACACAATAAGATATGATATAATTGGGTGGCGTGTGCATATAAGAGTTTTTGAAAGATCTTGCAAAAAGAGATAGGGGACATTATGTAAGTGCAGGGCCCTAGATCAGCCTGGAACGTCTTAAGGGTTAAGGTTGCAGGGGGGAGGAGTGTGTGTGGAGCTATGGGTTAGATTGCAACAATGTTGCAGATCTAAGGGAGGGGTCTATACTCACAGATAAGAAGGGGATTCTGGGAGTTTGAGGCCCTCTTTCTGTTCAGAAACATCTGGAATCTTCACCCACCCACCCAGACCCCTTTTTCCCCGCGGCAATTAGCTAGTAGTAATTCATTAGGAGATAGTTTCCCTGGGGCCAGACAGGGTTAGTCAACCTATCGTCTTTGGGTAAGGCCAGGTCATTTAATAATTTTCAGCTCCCCCCAGTTTCGTCTTGGTGCTCGCCTGGATGGGCTGAGGGTCCCGTAAGGTTTGAGGGTTGTTACACCCTAAAGGCGGGCGGTAGCATCCCAGGTGGCAGATAGAAAGCGGGGAGGAGTGACGGCCATTGCAGGGGGCGTGACGTACCCAGGTGCGTGCTTGGGGAAAGCGCCTCCTGGGTTGCGGAGGGCCGAACAGCTCGAGTATGTAACCTTCTATCTGGTATCGAGTTGTAGCCGGGCTCCGCTTTGTCTCCGTTTGCCTGGGGGCTGCTTCCCACTTCATATGGGTTATATAGGTTTAGGCATTGCCGCTCAACTGTTTGATTAAAGTTAAAAGAGTCATAGTCATTTACCGTACTTAGGTAAAGGAAAAAGTTAAGAGTTTGGAGAAGGCCTTAAAGCTTTAAATTAAATCATACAAGGAGTGCCTCTTATTAATAAAATTGACCTATACGGTCTTACCTCCATATTGTTGTCTTGTCTTTATTTATGGTACATTTAGGACGTAAGGTAGTTGCCACACCCGCACAACATTGAACCTTTAACTCCCTTATATGAATTGCTGTTTTGAAAAGCATTTGCTTGTGTATTAACATATAGGAACAGCTACTATGCAGAGAAATAGCAGGCATTATAGGGAGAGGTGTTACAGACATTAGAGTTAGTTATTATGAAATTACATAGAGAATTAGGATAATTATAAGATTATACTGTCATATAGATATAGTTCTAGGGGGAAATTACACATTTCTAAACAGGGATACAATGGTAAAGTAACAAAATAGACATGCAAATATTTCCCAATAACACATATTTCATAAACCGATTTGCATTTTTCCATGTTTGTAGCCTCTTAATGCAGCTATATATGTTAAATGTATTAATTCCCACAGGTGATCAGCTAGAAAAGCTTTGAACATGATCTTGGAAAAGCTTTGAACATGATCTTGGCTAAAATTTAAAGTGATGATAAACTCTCCCCTTTATAAAAACCGATCCGGACTGTTAGAGATATTTTAGATGGAGTTAAATTAATCCATTGTAATGAAGATGCACTTTAACTTACTTTTTAATGTAGAGATGTCTGACATTCAAATACCAAGGGCTCCATTTTCTGTGAGCTAACGGTTTGAATTGTTGTCCAATTAACGCTCTAGCTACAACAAAAGTGCCTTAAGGCGAGAGTGCTGATTGGATTATAGTTTAAACCTTTAACTCACAGAAAATATGACTTTTGAAGTGGGTTACTGGAGAGTGGGTTAATTAATTTTCATATCTATATTTTAAAAGTAAGTTATAGCTCATCTTCTTCATTACAACTGAAGAATTTCTAAACAATATTGTTTCTGTGTCTATAGATGCTGCTGCTCAGTCCTGTGGTGAAATTACTGTTAAGTCGCCCATTATCCATCTGGGGTCCTCTCTCTCAGCCACCTGCACCATATATCGCAAGCAATGCAAGATCTTAGAGGAAGATGTCCAAATGTTCTGGAAACTTGATGACAAGATTATACCAACTTCACATTACAGCACTGCCAATGGGAACACATCAACTGTGTATTTCAGCAGCTTTAACCAGTCCTCGGCATTCCTCTACTGCTATATCATGAGAGTGGGAGATAAGACACCGAATATTGTGGACAGAGTACAGATCAAAGCTGGCTGTGAGTCTCACTTTCCAAATGAACAATGTTTATCAATCAATTCAAATATGTTTGTTACAGAAAATTAAGTTGTAATAATGCTACAGATCTTCATTAACATATACGTCTGTGTTGTAATATGCCAATAAATACGGGTAACAGCCCAAAACTTCACTAGTAAATAATTCCAAAAAATTATATATGAAACTCTGTAATGTTATTACAAACCTAATGATTATTTAATTAGAGCATTTTTTTTAACACATTGGGCCAGATTACAAGTGAAGCGCTAAATATCGCTTTAATGGAAGCAATATTAGCCCTATACTTTGTAATACCAGCACACGACAATGTGCGCTGCTATTATAAGAGTTAATCGAAATGCTAACGCGAGCTTGTGTTCGCATTGATAGGAAGCATTGAGCTTCCATTGGCTCCTATGGGAGCCTCGTTCTGATGCCGCCATAGACAGCATCAGAACCTCGCACAGTGAAGGACGTATGTAGCGCAGTGATGGACAGCATTTTTAAATATATATGTAAATGATTATATACATATATATTTATGTTTTAATATGTGTATATACACATTTTAACACATACATTTATCACATTAATATGTATATAGGCATATACTGTACATATATGTTTACTGAGTACACACAGTTCCCATAGACCGCAATGCAATGTAAAGGGACTTTTCAGTGCCTTTTTTTTTCTAACACCCCACTCCCGCCAACTTTAAAGCCCCAAACTGCCTAGTGCAATTTTTTGAAATGCTAGATTTTTTTTTATAAAAAACTGCAATGCCCTCTATTTTGAGGGCGTCTGGGGTACTTCTAGAAAATTAACCAGAGATCTAATCCGCGAGGTCGCAGTAGCAATAATCAGTCACTTGTAATGGCTGGTTAATTATTGCACTCCCGCAAACAGGCTAATTTGCCTGTTTGCGGGAACGCAATAATTTAGTGCTCCACTTGTAATCTAGCCCATTATTTTCTGTTACAACCTATGAGAGTATTAAACATTAAGCTCATGTGAAGTTTCAGATGATGAAACAGAAGCAAGCATACATGTGTATGCTCCAATCAACTATGCAACTATGACTGCATATTTAACCCTTTAAAGGACTTAAACACACAATAAAAGAAGGGAATGTGTGTCCAGTTGTCAGCAATGGCGCTAAAATAGCAATCCTTTACTAAAGATTATCTAATGCTTGTTCCAGAAAATTCACCATTAAAGTACATGGGATTTTTCTGTTGAAAATCATTTGAAAAGCTTTTCTAAAGGATTGTGATTGACCCCACTTTTAATAATGCAGACAGCCACTATAACCTTATTGTAATGGCTCTATAATTGAACCAGGTGGCACAAAGGTAGAGCTTATTCTGGCCAATAGTGATTTATTTTTTATTTAAGAGCAATATGGTTCCTTCAACTGGGTATCAGTAGGCTCTTGTGTGAAGCATAAATCCGCTGAAATTTACATTTTGAGATTGTTGATTATAGTTGGTTTTAGACTGTACAGGATGGAGAGTTGAAGGGGGGACGTAATTTTGTTCTTGGACCCAGGCAGCACAATGTCTTGAGCTGGACCTGCTTGCCACCCGTCTACATGGAGTACTATGTTAGCCTATGTAAATTTGGCATTGTGTTTAAAAAATACTTCTATTATCAGATGTACTTTGTGCTTTTGCTATCCTTAGTTCAAAGCTCAAAATACATGCACACACCAAAGCCTTCTTAGGTATATTCTTTAACAAAGGATATCAAGACAATTAAGTAGATTTGACAATAGAAGTAAGGTGTTTTTTAATTGCATCAGAATCACAAAAGATTAATATTAATTTCATGTTCCTTTTACTTATTTTACATTTTTTTCCAATTCCAACAAGAAACTGAAGTGCATACTTTCTATATTACTGTTGGGTGTGAAATGCGTAAGGGTCTCTCTTTTTTAGGCCCACCACTTAAACGAAATAAAGTAGTAAAATTGTATAGTGCACAAGTTGGACTCATGCTGTCCTGCCACATTCTACACATTAATTGCTTGATCATTTTTGTAGCCTATTTATGTCTGTCCATGGCTGCTCATAGCAGAAAAGATAAGATAAGCACAATAAAGAGATTTTTCAGAGGGTATGACCCTGAACTAAAAAATAATACTAGATACAGATTTATTTATTTTTAATATTAGTTGTTGAAATATTGAAGAAATACATTTTAGTTTCTATATAGTAATTGGTTCTATCATGTTATAATCCTATGGTAAAAAGCCTGTACTTCTAAAACCTCCCTATTAAGGCCAGTTAGGGACAGCTAAAAATCAGCTGAAAAGTAATACTCTGTCTCACAGGGTTTAGTGTGACATTTGTATTCATATATAAAAATTATGTTTTAAACTGACCTCAAGAATTCCTCTATCTTATTATACTTTGGACCTTCCATTTAACAGATCCACCAGCTAAACCGTCCAACCTCAGCTGTGTACTGAACTTTACAGATGAAAGCCTGATCTGCAGTTGGGTGCCCGGGAGAGACCCCCTCATCGATACCAATGTCACTCTTTCATTATTCAGGCAAGTGGTAAAATATGCTTTAAATATATTATAGAGTTAATTATGGGCATGAAATATTATTAGAAATCTATCTGCACTGCCTATTTTAATAAAGAGACTGCACAGCCCCGGCACACTAATGCATGATGGGTTTTGAAAGGATTCTTTTTGAAAAAAATGCCACTTCTAAACCACCCCCAGGTTTCGATCTAAGAACGTAATGATCGGTAAGTTGTCTCTACTAGGCACTAGTTTAATTGACAAGTGACCTTGTGCCTAGATAGTATGCCACAACAATATAATGTTACTCATGCAAATAGAGCAGATCTTGTCGTTAATAAAATACTTGCGTCTTTGACTGTTCTGGGTGTGAACATGTCTATCCATAGAAAAACATTTCAGTGACATCTATAGACTAATGCACATAATGCTTAAGAAGAGCTTAACTGGTAATCGATAACTCATTTACTTGCCTTGTGGGATAATGTCCACACAGGGTGCAGCCTCTTTTAGCTCTACTTTTGCACAGAAAAGAACCTTCCTTTAGTATATCGGTCTTATCCAATCAATAAGGGCAATCAAGCCCTGAAATACTAGACAATCCTCTTCTGAACAAGGGATTTATACAGCTAACCGCAGACACACATAGGGGGGTAGTTATCAAGCCGTCAACTTTTCTGACTTCGCCGGCCCAATATGCCCGCCTAAGCTCGCCTACCTTCGCCGCCGCAGACCTGAAAAAATACGCCTAAATTATCAAAAAAAGCTGTCAAAAAGCTGCGGGGCGATGAGCAGAGGAATGTGAGAGTTATCACTCATCCGATCTCGCTGCTCTTCGGCTGTTTGACAGCTTTCTTGCTAGCCTGTCACTAAGCACTCACACTAAACTACACTGTTCTACCCCCTATACCGGCGCCCCCGGAGCCCCCCGCAACTAAATAAAGTTACTAACCCCTAAACCGCCGCTCCTAGACCCCGCCACAAGTCTTATAAATGTATTAACCCCTAAACCGCCGCTCCCGGACACCGCTGCCACCTACATTATACCTAGTAACCCCTATCCTGCCCCCCTATACCGCCGCCCTCTGTAATAAAGTTATTAACCCCTATCCTGCTGATCCCGCACCTCGCCGCAAATAAATAAATAGTTTAACCCCTAAACCGCCGCTCCCTGAACCCGCCGCAACCTATATTAAATTTATTAACCCCTATCCTGCCCCCCCTACACCGTCGCCACCTATAATAAATTTATTAACCTCTATCCTGCCCCCCACTACACCGCCGCCACTGTAATAAATTTATTAACCCCTAAACCTAAGTCTTAACACTAACACCCCCCTAACTTAAATATTAATTAAATAAATCTAAATCATATTTATATTATTAACTAAGTTAATCCTATTTAAAATTAAATACTTACCTATAAAATAAACCCTAATATAGCTACAATATAAATAATAATTACTTTTTGGGGCATGCCCCCACAAATGGCCCTTTTAAGGGCTGGTAAGGTAAAAGAGCTTTGAACTTTATTTAATTTAGAATAGGGTAGGGCATTTTTTTATTTTGGGGGATTTGTTATTTTATTAGGGGGCTTAGATTAGGTGTAAGTAGCTTAAAATTGTTGTAATATTTTTAAAATGTTTGTAACTTATTTTTTTATTTTTTGTAACTTAGCTTTTTTTTATTTTTTGTACTTTAGTTAGTTTATGTAATTGTATTTAATTGTAGTTATTTGTAGTTAATTTATTTAATTTATTTAATGATAGTGTAGTGTTAGGTTTAATTGTAACTTAGGTTAGGATTTATTTTACAGGTAATTTTGTATTTCTTTTAGCTAGGTAGTTATTAAATAGTTAATAACTATTTAATAACTATTCTAACTAGCTAAAATAAATACAAAGTTACCTGTAAAATAAATATAAATCCTACAATAGCTACAATGTAATTATTAATTACATTGTTGCTATCTTAGGGTTTATTTTACAGGTAAGTATTTAGTTTTAAATAGGAATAATTTATTAAAGTATAGTGTAGTGTTAGGTGTAATTATAACTTAGGTTAGGATTTATTTTACAGGTACATTTCTCTTTATTTTAGCTAGGTAAGCTATTAAATAGTTAATAACTATTTAATAGCTATTGTACCTAGTTAAAATAAATTGAAAGTTGCCTGTAAAATAAAAATAAATCCTAAGATAGCTAGAATATAATTATTATTCATATTGTAGCTATATTAGGGTTTATTTTAAAGGTAAGTATTTAGTTTTAAATAGGATTAATTTAGTTAATAATAGAAATATGATTTAGATTTATTTAATTAATATTTAAGTTAGGGGGGCGTTAGGGTTAGTGTTAGACTTAGGTTTAGGGGTTAATAATTTTATTACAGTGGCGGCGGTGTAGTGGGGGGCAGGATAGGGGTTAATAAATTTATTATAGGTGACGACGGTGTAGGGGGGGCAGGATAGGGGTTAATAAATTTAATATAGGTTGCGGCGGGTTCAGGGAGCGGCGGTTTAGGGGTTAAACTATTTATTTAGTTGCGGCGAGGTGCGGGATCAGCAGGATAGGGGTTAATAATTTTATTATAGGTGGTGACGGTATAGGGGGGGCAGGATAGGGGTTAATACATTTAATATAGGTTGCGGCGGGTTCAGGGAGCGGCGGTTTAGGGTTTAATACATTTATTATAGTTGCGGTGGGCTCCGGGAGCGGCGGTTTAGGGGGTAATATATTTATTTAGTTGCGGCGGTGTAGGGGGGACAGATTAGTGGTGTTTAGACTCGGGGTACATGTTAGGATGTTAGGTGTAGACAGCTCCCATAGGAATGAATGGGATGTCTGGCAGCAGCGAACTTGTACTTTCGCTATGGTCAGACTCCCATTGATTCCTATGGGATCCGCCGCCTCCAGGGGTGGCGGTTTGAAAACCAGGTACGCTGGGCCGAAAAAGTGCCGAGCGTACCTGCTAGTTTTTTGATAACTAGCAAAAGTAGTGAGAACATCTGGAGTGACGTAAGAATCGATCTGTGTCGGACTGAGTCCGGCGGATCAAAGCTTACGTCACAAAATTCTACTTTTGCCGATCTGGAGCCTTTGATAACTAAGGCGAATCAGCCTCGCCACAAATACGCTGCGGAATTCCAGCGTATTTGAGGTTGACGGCTTGATAACTACCCCCCATAAGCTTGTCAATGGAGGTCCAGTTTTATCCCTCTAAGGCACCAGAGGTTAGGTATATGACTGGTTTCTCACCTTTAGGAACACAACAACCCCAAGGGTCATTTGCATACAGAAACCAGGAAAGAGAAGAGTACAAATGGGTGCTAATGGTGAAAAGTTTTAATTTAACTTCCTAGCTAAGATGGTAAAGTTTAAGGGATTCCCAATAAAGCCTTATATATCAGGGCCTGAGAAAGAAAGATACATTTCAAAATCTAAGGTTTATAAGGGTTATTTTAATGGCTGTAACAAATATATTTCTCTTTATCTTCTAGGTCCAAAGATCAGTGTAAGACCAAAATAGAAATGAAGCATGTTTGCATACCTGTCAAGGGTCAGAGTTCCTGCATTATTTACCGTGAACAATACTCTCAGAGCCAGAAAATTGCATTGTGGGTCACTATGAAAAATTATTTGGGAATCGTGACTTCAGCCCCTCTCTGTCTACTCCCAATTGATTCAGGTTTGTTTATTTATTTTGAAAGCTGAATCTAGCATAAAGAAATAAATGTTATGGATGTCACACCACTATAGAACAGCCTATACACTTTGCACAGATCCTTATGAAGTAAACAATTACCAATAAGTTTATTTTAAATTTAAAAGCAAAAGGGTATCAGGCGGGGAGGGGGGGGGCACTGTTTTTCTTAATTTTGTCATATTTTTTTTTTTTTTTTTAGCAAAGTTAGATCCACCTATCATTGAGAAGGTGGTGCCTATCCCTTCCCGTAGCAGTTGTGTAAGCATCAGGTGGAGAAGGGCCAAGGCAGGAATTTGGGTAGACCAATGGTATCAGCTGCGCTATAAAAGAGAAGGGGAGACCAAATGGTCAGAGGTAAGTACCTAAGTATGTTGTGTATACACAAATACAAACTTAAAAGCCATCATCATTTTTTTATGATGGTGTTGAGTTTTTTAACTAAAAATTTGAAATAAAAGCTGTTAAAATTTCTAATAAAAGTAATAAAATAGTATCAGTTTAGTACTAATGCTCACTGGATAATCAGTATTTATTGCTAATGCTAGGTATAATGTACATACATGTATCAGTCAAAGAGTAGGGAGTATTTCACAGCTGACAATTTTTGCTAAAGGCAGCAATAAACTTTTGCACTCCATTTATGAAGCTGCGGATGTGAGACTTCAGCTGTATGTTAAAAAGCAGTAGGTTGCAGATTGGACTGATCCAACTGGTACAATTGATAAATCCTGTTCTTGGTTGCTTGCGGGAGAGCAGGGGATAGGAATTCACAAGAGAGTTCTTGTGCAATGTTAACTTCCATCAGCAGATGTTGGATCGATCATTGGTGGAAAAAGCCCAGGAACTTTGTTTGTCCTCAACTTTTTTACATGTTTCCCTTAGTTCTTAAACATCAATTTCAGTGTGATTTTTTTTTCATGGGAGTTACGAACACAAATTATATGTTGTTGGGGTCTTTTTTTTTTTTTTTTTTTTTTGATATCAAAAAAATAGGAATAGATATTTTGTTTTTTGTTTTTTTCTCTTAACAAAATTATCAATGGCTCCTTGAGCTACCGATAATAGATGCTGATCCACAAACACTGAAATCATTACACCAAGCAAATCGAAAATTTGCGGATTTGCACTCTTTTGTTCGCCTTCACAGCCAGTCAGAAAAAGTGATAATATGACCAACATGCAACATGGCCTCTATCAGTGAGTGCATTTTTTAAAAGTGGGTTAATGAGGTGTGTGTATTTTTTCAGTTGGATAAAGTGGCTTTTATTTATTTTTCTGAAATAAGTTTTTAATATCATTTACTGATAGGAATACATTTATATTGATATCTATATTGATTTAACAACTGGCAATATTTTGTAGATATGTTTTATTCATGTTTTTACATTTACTTATTGATGATGATAACGGATTCAGCATATTTTTTTATTTTGGCACAAATCTACCATCATCAAAAAGGGCCTTCGCTGTTGTTGGTATTTTCTGCTCTATCTTGTTTTTGTGGTCTGAGAATGTGTTGACCTGAGGGTGATGAGTATTTATCAAGTGCATGTGGATATTAAATACAAGAAAATAGCAATCAGCACTATAAATAGTAACAAGTTCTAAAAAGTAAATGTAAAAACAATGTGAGTAATGATACAATAAAATACACCAGTTTGTGAAATAGAGTGAATACTATCAGTACTGGAGGCTTGTATGGAGTCCACAAAATAATCCCACAGATAAACGGGTTTGTGTATAATCATCTCTGGAGTTTATACGGTAGGCAACTTCCGTTGAAATGTTTGGAGTGCTGCGAGCTCCGATTCAAAGTACAACTATTTATTCGTGCTTCACAAACAATGGTAAAAAATGCACTTACTAGAAGTACATATTAAACAAGCATATTGTATATCAGTCCATCTGGGCAAATGTCTCTGCACTGGTTTCCCTCTATCCTCATGACTCACAATTTCTCTGCCTCCGTAATTTAAGCAACCTGTGCATATACGTGGGCTCTTTGCAGAACATTGTACATCTGTCCCATAGATACATTAATTGAACAGCATATCCAGAAAATAAAAACACATTTAGCTCTTTCCACATTTAAAATTCATGTCCATTCACAAAGATAAAAAATGGTGCAAAGGTTGCTTAAATTAGGGAGACGGAGCAATCCAGATTCGCCCGTTTACAGGCTCACAATGAATAAACAGCCATTACAAGTGGCTGGTTATTGCTACCACAAGCTTGTGGTAGCAATTAGCGCTCTGAAAATTAACCAGAGATTAGATCTCTGGTTAATTTTCTAAAAGTGCCCCAATTGCCCCCAAATGTATTACTAGTATGGGTTTTTAATATTAAAAAATAGTAGCATTTTTATTTTAGTTTTTAGGGCTTAAAGTTGGCCATTGTGGGGTGTTAGGAAAAAAACAGCACTGAAAAGTGCCTTTACATTGCAGTCTATGGGGACTGTGTGTTCCCTGTAAGTATATATTTATATATATATAGACTTATATACACATATATTTTAATGTGCTGCCCATCGCTGTGTGACTTACCCCCTTCACTGCACTAGGTTCTCATGTCGTGAGACACCAGGCTCACATTGGAGCCTATGGGGCATATGTATCAAGGTCTGGCGGACCTGATCCGACACTGCGGATCAGGTCCGCCAGACCTCGCTGAATACAGCGAGCAATACGCTCGCCGTATTCAGCATTGCACCAGCAGCTCACAAGAGCTGCTGGTGCAACGCCGCCCCCTGCTGACTCGCGGCCAATAGGCCGCCAGCAGGGGGATGTCAATCAACCCGATCGTACTCGATCGGGTTGTATTGTGGCGATGTCTGTCCGCCTGCTCAGAGCAGGCGGACAGGTTATGGAGCAGCGGTCTTTGTGACCGCTGCTTCATAACTGCTGTTTCTGGTGAGCCTGCAGGCTCACCAGAAACATGGGGCATCAAGGTCCATTCAGAGCTTGATACATATGCCCCTATGGATGCGCTCTCTCGTGAGCACAAAGTTTCCCTGCATTGTGAATGCAAGGTCGCGTTCGCGTAACACCTAACTTGTAATAACAATGCACATTTGCATGTGCTGGTATTATTGAGTGTAGAGCAAATATTGCGCTCACGTAAGCAATATTTTGTGCTCCACTTATAATCTGGCCCTCAATAAGTAACAGTGATCCTACCAGGTACATTGCCTTTGAGAAAGTTTGCAGGCAATAGCAGATGAAATACATTATGTCCACAAAGGGGTATCCATAGTAAGTCACGGTGATGTCAGCTGCACAGTCCTTTGAAGCACTTGATGCTGAGACTATTGCCATTACCAAAGTGGAGTCTAAATTGGAACTAGCGGATTGCCAGGAGGATAAAGGGAAACTGTAGCAGATACATTTGCCCAGATAGACGGATATACAATATGTATGTTATACTTTGAATCAGATCTGTGCGGTTTCTTGTAGCCATGTGGCTGTTAAACTCGATGTGTCAGATGGCTTGTGATCGCTGATGTCGATGCTGCACATGCATGGGTGAGTTTTCCTATATCTGCTCATCACCGATATACTTTTTTTCAAATACAGAAATGGTGTTATTGATTGCATTGTGATCAACTCCGAAAAAGCTGTTTCAGGAGCCATAAAAAAGCTGATAAACAAAATCAGAAAGATTGGAACC
This sequence comes from Bombina bombina, assembly GCF_027579735.1. Classification (NCBI taxonomy): domain Eukaryota; kingdom Metazoa; phylum Chordata; class Amphibia; order Anura; family Bombinatoridae; genus Bombina; species Bombina bombina. Next base: position 568,260,881 of record NC_069501.1, read on the forward strand.
AACCTTGATAGATTATTGGATTAATTAGCTGCCTGAATATAAATATATATTTTCTCTTGTAAGGTGTATCCAGTCCACGGATCATCCATTACTTGTGGGATATTCTCATTCCCAACAGGAAGTTGCAAGAGGACACCCACAGCAGAGCTGTTATATAGCTCCTCCCCTAACTGCCATATCCAGTCATTATCTTGCAACTCTCAACACGCATGGAGGTAGTAAGAGAGAGTGGTGAAATATAGTTAGTTTTTTATCTTCAATCAAAAGTTTGTTATTTTAAATGGTACCGGAGTTGTACTATTTTATCCCAGGCAGTAAATAGAAGAAGAATCTGCCTGAGTTTTCTATGATCTTAGCAGGTTGTAACTAAGATCCATTGCTGTTCTCACATATGTCTGAGGAGAGAGGTAACTTCAGCGGGAGAATGGCGTGCAGGTTACTCTGCTATGAGGTATGTGCAGTTACAATTTTTTCTAGAAATGGAAAATGCTAGAAAATGCTGCTGATACCGGATTAATGTAAGTTAAGCCTGAATACAGTGATTTAATAGCGACTGGTATCATGCTTACTCTCAGGGGTAATACCCTTATAAAATTGCAATATAAAACGTTTGCTGGCATGTTTAATCGTTTTTATATATGCTTTGGTGATAAAACTTTATTGGGGCCTAGTTTTTTCCACATGGCTGGCTTAAATTTTGCCTAGAAACAGTTTCCTTAGGCTTTCCACTGTTGTAGTATAAAAGTTACAGTTGTTGCAGTTAAAATTACAAACTGTGACATCCAGCTTCCCTCAGGAGTCCCCTGTATGCTATAGGACATCTCTAAAGGGCTCAAAGGCTTTCCAAAGTCGTTTATTGGGGAAGGTAGGGCCACAGCAGGCTGTGGCAGTTTGTTGTGTCTATTAAAAAACGTCTATATCGTTTTTTTGATCCGTTTTTTGAATTAAGGGGTTAATCATCCATTTGCAAGTGGGTGCAATGCTCTGTTAACTTATTACATACACTGTAAAAATTTTGTTTGATTTACTGCCTTTTTTCACTGTTTTTCAAATTTTGACAAAATTTGTTTCTCTTAAAGGCACAGTACCGTTTTTTATATTTGCTTGTTAACTTGATTTAAAGTGTTTTCCAAGCTTGCTAGTCTCATTGCTAGTCTGTACAAACATGTCTGACATAGAGGAAACTCCTTGTTCATTATGTTTAAAAGCCATGGTGGAACCCCCTCTTAGAATGTGTACCAAATGTACGGATTTCACTTTAAGCAATAAAGATCATATTCTGTCTTTAAAAAAATTTATCACCAGAGGAATCTGACGAGGGGGAAGTTATGCCGACTAACTCTCCCCACGTGTCAGATCCTTTGACTCCCGCTCAAGGGACTCACGCTCAAATGGCGCCAAGTACATCTAGGGCGCCCATAGCGATTACTTTACAAGACATGGCGGCAGTCATGGATAATACACTGTCAGCGGTATTAACCAGACTACCTGAATTTAGAGGTAAGCGAGATAGCTCTGGGGTTAGACGAAATGCAGAGCATACTGACACTTTAAGAACCATGTCTGATACTGCCTCACAATATGCAGAAGCTGAGGAAGGAGAGCTTCAGTCTGTGGGTGATGTTTCTGACTCAGGAAAGATGATGCAACCTGATTCTGATATTTCTACATTTAAATTTAAGCTTGAACACCTCCGCGTGTTTCTCAGGGAGGTTTTAGCTGCTCTGAATGACTGTGATACAATTGCAGTGCCAGAGAAATTGTGTAGACTGGATAAATACTATGCAGTGCCGGTGTGTACTGATGTTTTTCCAATACCTAAAAGGTTTACAGAAATTATTAATAAGGAATGGGATAGACCAGGTGTGACGTTCTGTTCCCCTCCTATTTTTAGAAAAATGTTTCCAATAGACGCCACCACACGGTACTTATGACAGACAGTTCCTAAGGTGGAGGGAGCAGTTTCTACTTTAGCAAAGCGTACTACTATCCCTGTCGAGGACAGTTGTGCTTTTTTAGATCCAACGGATAAAAAATTAGAAGGTTACCTTAAGAAAATGCTTTATCCTACAGCCCCTTGCATGCATTGCTCCTGTCACTGCTGCTGCGGCGTTCTGGTTTGAGTCTCTGGAAGAGGCTTTACAGGTAGCGACTCCATTGGATGACATACTTGGCAAGCTTAGAGCACTTAAAGGGACAGTCTAGTCAAAATTAAACTTTCATGATTCAGATAGGGCATGTAATTTTAAACAACTTTCCAATTTACTTCTTTTATCTAATTTGCTCAATTCTTTAGATATCCTTTGTTGAAGAAATAGCAATGCACATGTGTGAGCCAATCATACGAGGCCTCTATGTGCAGCAACCAATAAGCAACTACTGAGCATATCTAGATATGCTTTTCAGCAAGCAATATCAAGAGAATGGAGCAAATTAGATAATAGAAGTAAATTAGAAAGTTGTTTAAAATGACATGCTCTTTCTAAATCATGAAAGAAAAAATGTGGGTTTCATGTCCCTTTAAGCTAGCCAATTCCTTTGTTTTCTGATGCCATTGTTCATTTGACTAAACTAACGGCTAAGAATTCTGGTTTTGCTATACAGGCGCGCAGGGCGCTATGGCTTAAATCATGGTCAGCTGACGTGACTTCAAAATCTAAGCTGCTTAACATTCCCTTCAAGGGGCAGACCCTATTCGGGCCTGGTTTGAAGGAGATTATTGCTGATATCACTGGAGGAAAAGGTCATGCCCTTCCTCAGGACAGGTCCAAATCAAGGGCCAAACAGTCTAATTTTCGTGCCTTTCGAAACTTCAAGGCAAGTGCGGCATCAACTTCCTCTAATGCAAACAAGAGGGAACTTTTGCTCAGTCCAAGACGGTCTGGAGACCAAACCAGACCTGGGACAAAGGTAAGCAGGCCAAAAAGCCTGCTGCTGCCTCTAAGACAGCATGAAGGAATGGCCCCCTATCCGGTAACGGATCTAGTAGGGGGCAGACTTTCACTCTTCGCCCAGGCGTGGGCAAGAGATGTCCAGGATCCCTGGGTGTTCGAAATTATATCCCAGGGATATCTTCTGGACTTCAAAGCTTCCCCCCCAAAAGGGAGATTTCACCTTTCACAATTATCTGCAAACCAGATAAAGAGAGAGGCATTCTTACACTGTGTACGAGACCTCCTAGTTATGGGAGTGATCCATCCAGTTCCAAAGGAGGAACAGGGACAGGGTTTTTACTCAAATCTGTTTGTGGATCCCAAAAAAGAGGGAACCTTCAGACCAATTTTGGATCTAAAGATCTTAAACAAATTCCTCAGAGTTCCATCATTCAAGATGGAAACTATTCGTTCCATCCTACCTATGATCCAGGAGGGTCAATATATGACTACAGTGGATTTAAAGGATGCTTATCTTCACATTCCGATAACAAAGATCATCATCGGTTTCTCAGGTTTGCTTTTCTAGACAGGCATTACCAGTTTGTAGCTCTTCCCTTTGGATTAGCTACAGCCCCAAGAATCTTTACGAAGGTTCTAAGGTCGCTTCTGGCGGTCCTAAGGCCGCGGGGCATAGCAGTGGCCCCTTATTTAGACGACATCCTGATACAGGCGTCAAACTTCCAAATTGCCAAGTCTCATATGGACGTAGTACTGGCATTTCTGAGATCGCATGGGTGGAAAGTGAACAAGGAAAAGAGTTCTCTATCCCCACTCACAAGAGTTTCCTTCCTAGGGACTCTGATAGATTCTGTAGAAATGAAAATTTACCTGACGGAGTCCAGGTTATCAAAGCTTCCAAATTCCTGCCGTGTTCTTCATTCCATTCCGCGCCCTTCGGTGGCTCAGTGCATGGAAGTAATCGGCTTAATGGTAGCGGCAATGGACATAGTGCCGTTTGCACGCCTACATCTCAGACCGCTGCAACTATGCATGCTCAGTCAGTGGAACGGGGATTACACAGATTTGTCCCCTCTACTAAATCTGGATCAAGAGACCAGGGATTTTCTTCTCTGGTGGCTATCTCGGGTCCATCTGTCCAAAGGTATGACCTTTCGCAGGCCAGATTGGACAATTGTAACAACAGATGCCAGCCTTCTAGGTTGGGGTGCAGTCTGGAACTCCCTGAAGGCTCAGGGATCGTGGACTCAGGAGGAGACACTCCTTCCAATAAATATTCTGGAAGTGCGATATTCAATGCTCTTCAGGCTTGGCCTCAGTTAGCAACTCTGAGGTACATCAGATTTCAGTCAGACAACATCATGACTGTGGCTTACATCAACCATCAAGGGGGAACAAGAAGTTCCCTAGCGATGTTAGAAGTCTCAAAGATAATTCGCTGGGCAGAGACTCACTCTTGCCACCTATCAGCTATCCATATCCCAGGTGTAGAGAACTGGGAGGCGGATTTTTTAAGTCGTCAGACTTTTCATCCGGGAGAGTGGGAACTCCATCCGGAGGTGTTTGCACAATTGATTCATCGTTGGGGCAAACCAGAACTGGATCTCATGGCGTCTCGCTAGAACGCCAAGCTTCCTTGTTACGGATCCAGGTCCAGGGATCCCAAGGCGACGCTAATAGATGCTCTAGCAGCGCCCTGGTCTTTCAACCTGGCTTATGTGTTTCCACCGTTTCCTCTGCTCCCTCGACTGATTGCCAAGGTCAAGCAGGAGAGAGCATCAGTGATTTTGATAGCGCCTGCGTGGCCACGCAGGACCTGGTATGCAGATCTGGTGGACATGTCATCCTTTCCACCATGGACTCTGCCTCTGAGACAGGACCTTCTACTTTAGGGTCCTTTCAACCATCCAAATCTAATTTCTCTGAGACTGACTGCCTGGAGATTGAACGCTTGATTTTATCAAAGCGTGGCTTCTCCGAGTCAGTCATTGATACCTTAATACAGGCACGAAAGCCTGTCACCAGGAAAATTTACCATAAAATATGGCGTACATATCTTTATTGGTGTGAATCAGAGGGTTAGGATTCCCAGGATATTATCTTTTCTCCAAGATGGTTTGGAAAAAAGGATTGTCAGCTAGTTCCTTAAAAGGACAGATTTCTGCTCTGTCTATTCTTTTGCACAAGCGTCTGGCAGATGTTCCATATGTTCAGGCATTTTGTCAGGCTTTGGTTAGAATCAAGCCTGTGTTTAAACCTGTTGCTCCCCCATGGAGCTTAAATTTTGTTCTTAAGGTTCTTCAAGGAGTTCCGTTTGAACCTCTTCATTCCATAGATATCAAACTTTTATCTTGGAAAGTTCTTTTTTTGGTAGCTATTTCCTCGGCTCGTAGAGTCTCCGAGTTATCTGCTTTACAATGTGATTCTCCTTATCTGATCTTCCATACGGATAAGGTAGTCCTGCGTACCAAACCTGGGTTTTTACCTAAGGTGGTATCTAACAAGAATATCAATCAAGAGATTGTTGTTCCATCCTTGTGTCCTAATCCTTCTTCAAAGAAGGAACGTCTGTTACACAATCTGGACGTGGTTCGTGCTTTAAAGTTTAACTTACAAGCTACTAAAGATTTTTGTCAAACATCTGCTTTGTTTGTTGTCTACTCTGGACAGAGGAGAGGTCAAAAGGCTTCGGCAACCTCTTTCTTTTTGGCTAAGAAGCATAATCCACTTAGCCTATGAGACTGCTGGCCAGCAGCCTCCTGAAAGGATTACAGCTCATTCTACTAGAGCTGTGGCTTCCACTTGGGCCTTTAAAAATGAGGCTTCTGTTGAACAGATTTGCAAAGCGGCGACTTGGTCTTCGCTTCATACTTTTTCAAAATTCTACAAATTTGATACTTTTGCTTCTTCGGAGGCTATTTTTGGGAGAGAGGTTTTACAGGCAGTGGTACCTTCCGTTTAAGTACCTGCCTTGTCCCTCCCTTCATCCGTGTACTTTAGCTTTGGTATTGGTATCCCACAAGTAATGGATGATCCGTGGACTGGATACACCTTACAAGAGAAAACACAATTTATGCTTACCTGATAAATTTATTTCTCTTGTGGTGTATCCAGTCCACGGCCCGCCCTGTCATTTTAAGGCAGGTAATTTTTTCATTTAAACTACAGTCACCACTGCACCCTATGGTTTCTCATTTCTCTGCGTGTTTTCAGTCGAATGACTGGATATGGCAGTTAGGGGAGGAGCTATATAACAGCTCTGCTGTGGGTGTCCTCTTGCAACTTCCTGTTGGGAATGAGAATATCCCACAAGTAATGGATGATCCGTGGACTGGATACACCACAAGAGAAATACATTTATCAGGTAAGCATAAATTGTGTTATTGTGCTACAATTACATGCTTAAAGTGACATGAAACCCATTTTATTGGAATTCAAGACTTTCCTGATTCAGATACAGTATACAATTTAAAAAAAACTTTACATTTTACTTACATGACCTAATTAGATTAATTCACTTGGCATTCTTTGTTGAAAAGTATACCTAGGTAGGCTCAGGGGTTGAGAGTTAGCTGCTGATTGGTGGCTGCACAATAACCATTTCTAAAGCAGTTTGCTGATAATCCAATAAATTTAGGATGTCTAAGTTAAAGGGACCTAAAAAAAAATAATGAAATTTTATGATTTAGATAGAGCAAGCAGTTTTAAACAGCTTACAATTTACTTCTAATAGCTAACTTGCTTCATTCTGTTAGTATTCTTTGGTGAAAAGCATATCTAGGTAGTCTCAGGAGAGGATATGCACTGCTGGGAGCTAGCTGTTGATTGATGGCTGTATTTATATACCTCTGGTCATTGGCTAACCTGATATGTTTAGATAGCTCCCAGTAGTGCATTGCTTCTCCTTTAATAAAATATACCAAAATAATTAAAGGGACAGTCTAGTAAAAATTAATCTGAAAATGTAAGAGAGAAGGAAGCTCCACAATGGAAAAAAATCAATGCGGTACGTTGTATAGACACTCTGAATACAAAATACTCACAAAGTATCAGGCACTTATAAAGTGCAACATGCGCATGTTGAACCTTTATTAGACGTTCAGATGGCTATCCTCTGTGTGATCCAATCTTTTACGTTGTAGCTTGTCACCAGCTGCTCACAAAAGTCAGAGGAAACTCAGGGTTGAGGCAAGATCTTCCCAATGTTCAGTGACCAACTCTGAAAACTTGTAAGATAGAAGAAAAAGCGCCACAATGGTGCAAGATCAGTGTTGCAAATTACACACGCATACTGAATGTATATACTCACAAAGTATCAAGCACTTGAGAAGTGCTACACATGCCTGCTGAACCTTTAGGAGACGTTCAGAAAGCTCACCCTTTGGCAGTTAACTCGCAAGACCGGAACCTCCCTTGAAGTAGCTTGCAAGAAAATGGGCTCAATATGTTTGTAAATAGAGCATACACTTGGAGGAAGAAAATAAAATGAAGCCATGCAATAAAGTCTTCAAAAAATAAAAAGACTTTAATAGAAACAATGATATGTAAAACACAACGCATTTCTCAGTCTTATATGACCATTTAATTAGGTGTATATACAACATCTAAAAAGCACGGCTATTTAAACCCTATTTTGGCGTCAGAGTGCGCATGCGTAAGTAGTTCCCACAATGACAGTAGTGACGTGCTCTTGAATGAGCTCCCATTGATTGGGTAGTAGTCAACCAAAATATGTTGATATATAAGACTATTCCTGCCTTTTTGGCATGAATCAATGTGATTGAGGTGAGACTCTTGTTATAATAGCTATCAACATTAGAAACTAATTATTAAATACAGAAAAAATAATACATAGTCAAAATGTATATACGCTTATGATATGAACTGGCTGTTAAAGCCAAAGTGTGGCCCAGGAATATGTATTGGGAAACCTATACGGGTGTCTCTCTGATTTAATTTACCCATAATCGCAATACAAAAATACCTCTAAAATATATACAAATATAAAAAATGTAACAATTATATAAACTTTCCAATCTAACAACAGGACATCAAAAGATTCCCCCAAAAAATATACATGAAAAGAAAAAAGGAGCTAAAATAATAACAATAAAATATAATAATGATTGATAATAAAAAACGTATCATATCATAGACTAGGAGCTAAAATTTCTAGTTTTGCTGTTCTAGCCCACAGGGCGTTATAGTTGAAATCCTGATCTGTGGATGTTTCCTCTAAAGTCAAACTTCTCGCGATTCCTTACAAGGGCAAAACCTTGTTTTAACCCAGTTCGGCAGAAATGATCTCTTATATTACGGGTGGAAAAGGGTCTTTTCTACCTCAAGATTAGAAGAATAGGCCTAAAGGACGTCAGAGTAATTTTTGTTCCTTCAGAGGAAAGCCTCCTCCTTCTTCTTCCAAGCAGGAACAATTTAAGTCTTCTTGAAAACCCAATCAGTCTTGGAACAAGGGGAAGCAATCAAAGAAACCCGCAGCTGATTCTAAATCAGCATGAAGGGTTTGCTCCCAATCTGGGATCAGATCAGTTGGGGGCAGACTTTCTCAGTTCTCTCAAGCCTGGATACAAGATGTCCCAGATCCCTGGACTGTGGCCATAGTATCCGAGGGTTACAAATTGGAATTCAAGACTTTTCCTCACAGAGGCAGATTCCATCTCTTAAGATTATCTGCAGACCAGATAAAGAGAGAGGCATTCTTGAAATGTATACAACATAATTCCTCCCTGGGATTGATAGTTCCAGTTCCAGTGCAGGAACAGGTTCTCGAGTTCTACTCCAACCTATTTGTGGTTCCTAAAAAAGAGGGAACTTTCCGTTCCATTCTAGACTTGAAGTGTCTAAACAAGTTTCTCAAAGTTCCATCCTTCAAGATGGAGACTATATGCTCCATTCTTCCTTTAGTACAAGAGGGTCAGTTCTTGACAACCATAGACCTAAAGGATGCGTATCTTCATGTTCCTATTCACAGGGACCATCACAGATTCCTCAGATTTGCCTTTCTGGACAAATATTTCCAGTTAGTGGCCCTTCCATTTGGTCTAGCCACGACTCCCAGATTTTTTTCAAAGGTTCTGGGGGCTCTTTTGGCAGTGATCCGTTCTCGTGGAATTGCTGTGGCACCCTACCTGGACGACATATTGGTTCAGGCACCATTTTTTTAACAAGCAAAATCTCACACAGAGACATTGTTGTCTTTTCTTCGTTCCCACGGATGGAATGTGAATCTGGAAAAAGCTCCCTTTCCCCTGCTACAAGAGTAGTGTTCTTAGGGACCATAATAGATTCTCTATTGATGAAGATTTTTCTGACAGAGGTCAGGAAAAACTAAATCATTTCCTCTTGCTTCTCTCTTCAGGCTACTGCTCATCCTTCAGTGTCTCAATGTATGGCGGTAATTGGTCTGATGGTGGCTTGCATGGACCTCATTCCTTTTACTCAATTCCATTTGAGAGCTCTCCAGTTGTGCATGCTCAGACAATGGAATGGCGACCATGCGGATCTATCTCAGAGAATAGAGTTAGATCAGTCGTTAAGGGGCTCTCTCCCATATGGTCTGCTCTTCCCATCAACATCTTGGAGTTGAGGGTGATTTACAATGCTCTATTGGCTTGGCCTCAGTTGTTCTCAGCCCAGTTTATCAGGTCCCAGTCAGACAACATAACCTCTGTGGCTTACATTAATCACAAGGGAGGAACTCTGAGTTCCTTAGCCATGAAGGAGGTTACTCTGATTCTTCAGTGAGCAGAGACCCACAATTGGTGTTTATCTGCCATCCCCATTCCATGAGTAGACAACTGGGAAGCGGATTTTCTGAGCAGACAGACTTTTCATCCAAGGGAGTGGGAACTCTATCCGGAAGTGTTTTCCAGCTTAGTCCTCAAATGGCGGGTGCCAGAGTTAGATCTGATGGTGTCCCGTCAGAACGCCAATCTTCCAAGGTACGGTTTAAGGTCAAAGATCCACAGGCCGTTCTGATAGATGCTCTGGCGATTCCTTGGGTTTTCAGGTTGGCATACCTGTTTCCTCCATTTGCTCTCCTTCCACGTGTCATTGCTCGTATCAAACAGGAGAGGGCGTCTGTGATTCTAATAGCCCCTGCGTGGCCTCACAGGATCTGGTTTGCAGACCTAGTGGAGATGTCATCTCTCCCACCTTAGAGTCTACCTCTGAGGAAGGACCTCCTGATTCAGGGTCCCTTCCTTCATCCAAATCTCGTTTTTCTGAAACTCACTGCTTGGAGATTGAACGCTTTATTCTGTCTAAGCGTGTTTTTTCTGAATTGGTCATTGAGACAATGAATCAGGCTTGCAAGCCTGTTACTAGAAAGATTTACCATAAGATATGGCGTAAATATCTTTATTGGTGTGAATCTAATGGCTACTCTTGAAGTAGAATTAGAATTTCTAGAATTTTATCTTTTCTTCAGGAAGACCTGGAGAAGGGATTGTCAGTCAGTATATAAATTCAAAGAAAAACCCTATTAAGGAGATAGGAAAAAAGAATGCTCTTTCTGCACATCAAATTATTTGATACAACGTTAAAATATAACTTTTACTTGTAATTGCATAAAATGACAGCTTCAATAATAATGTGAATAAACTATTGTAGCGTGTCAAATGAAAATTTAAAAACACAGCTCCGTGGAATAGACTTGTTACATTTGCAACAATGTTGCTAAACCCTGTATTTTTCCAGATGGGTAATATAATGAAAGGAAAAAAAAGGGCAAAAATACTTTGTGAAGGAGAGCCCCTATTTAGGATTAGTATCCTGTATTGCTTTATATTAGGGTAGAGTAATCACTTCATTATATTATAGTACCCTTCCCATCCTTCCCCTCATACCAGATAGTAGACCTTTTTGAAACAATATTTTTTAAGTTAAATCCGTTTTTTGAAATAGTCTTAACCAGTGCTATTAAAATGCAAAAACGGATGCCCCTAACGCGGTCGCGTTTCACTATATGCTGCCTCATATTGTCAGTCAGTACCCTGGAGGGTCAGATTTCTGCTTTATCTGTTTTACTACATAAACGTTTGGCGGATGTGCCAGATGTGCAATCTTTTTGTGAGGTTTTGGTCAAAATCAGGCCTGTCTTTAAGTCTGTTGCTCCTCCTTGGAGCATTAACCTTGTTCTTAAAGTTTTACAGCTGGCTCCATTAGAGCCGTTGCATTCTATAGACAATAAGTTGTTATCTTGAAAAGTTTTGCTTCTTGTTGTTATCTCTTCTGCTCGAAGAGTCTCGGAGCTCTCAGCTCTGCAGTGTGATTCCCCTTATCTTATTTTTCAAGGCGGTTCTTCATACTAAGTTAGGTTTCCTTCCTAAGGTTGTTTCTAATAGAAATGTCAATCAGGAAATTGTTGTTCCCTCTCTGTGTCCTAATCCTTCTTCTTCCAAATAATGTTTGTTACATAATTTGGATGTTGTACATGCTCTTAAATTCTACTTACAGGCGACTAAGGATTTTTGCCAGTCCTCTGCCCTCTTTTTATTCTGTTTTTCTTGGAAACGTAAAGGTCAGAAAGCTACTGCTACTACTCTTTGTTTTTAGTTACTAAGTATAATTTGTTTGGCTTATGAGACTGCTGAACAACAGCCTCCTGAGAGAATTACGTCTCATTCCACAAGAGATGTTTCCTCTTCTTGGGCTTTCAAAAATTAAGGTTCTGTGGAACAAATTTGCAAGGATGCAATTTGGTCTTCTTTTAATACTTTTTCCAAATTTTACACATTTGATACTTTTGCCTTGGTTGAGGCTTCTTTTGGGAGAAAGGTTCTTCAAGCATTGGTGCCTTCTGTTTAGGACTGCCTGTCTTGTCTTTACAACCTTACTAGGTGCCAATTTATTCTTTAAAGTGGGTGCTCTTCTAAAAGTGCAAATTGGACTTGGACTTATAATATCTTTCGGTAATAGATCACCTTGTAATACAAACCAATATTTGTGCAAAATGTTTTTGATATCCCTGTGGCTATTGCTGTAATGAGTTGTAAATCTCAAACATTTATTTTCACTACTGGTATTCGTGAAACTGATACTTTGTTCGTGAAGTGAAGTTTTGGTGTTAGTTGTATTGAAATCAGACTTATCTGTATCTCTTGCCTTCATATAACTTTCATATATCAGATTAACAAGGTATTGTTTTTCAATAAATCTATTAACAAGAATCTTAGACTGTTCATCAAGCGTATCTAGATTGGTGCATTTCCTACGGATTCTACAAAACTGATTGAATGGAATATTATTCTTTCAGGGTTTGTAATGGTTGCTTTTATAGTTGAGATAACTATTCATATCCACTAATTTAAAATAAGTTTTGGTGATTATATGTCCCTCCTTATCCCACTCTAATATTAGGTCTAAAAATCTATATTGTCATTTTTGATCTTGTAAGTGAAATTCAAACCCATATCGTTGGTACTGAGTGAATTTACAAACTCTATAGCTGATGCTTCAGTGCCCTCCCATATAAACAGGAGGTCATCAATATAGCGACCATAGAAGACTAGATTTGCTCAATGGGTGGATTAATAGATGTATTTTTTTTTGTAGTTAAATTACCAATCACCGAAATAATGGGTATCCTGGGGGGCTCAATTTCTGACTTGTGTATTTTTGGGAGGTGGTAATAGTATTCTAGACTAGGATTAGTAGGAATGAGGAAATCTTTCTCTTTTTTGGTGAGTATACCTTCCACATAGCCTGCATCCACCAACTTAATAAGAACTTTAAGATAATCTTTAGAGGGATATTTTTATAATATTCAGAGTCTAATAGAATCTTGTTTGCCTCTTTCAAATACTCTTCCAAATCTTGCAAAACTATTCCACCTCCCTTGAGCTTCAGCTACTTCAAGGGAGGTTCCAGTCTTGCGAGTTAACTGCCAAAGGGTAAGCTTTCTGAACGGCTCCTAAAGGTTCAGCAGGCGTGTGTAGCACTTCTCAAGTGCTTTATACATTGTGAGAATATACATTCGGTATGCGTGTGTAATTTGCAACACTGATCTTGCACCATTGTGGCGCTTTTTCTTCTATCTTACAAGTTTTCAGAGTTGGTCACTGAACATTGGGAAGATCTTGCCGCAACCCTGAGTTTCCTCCGACGTTTGTGAGCAGCCTGTGACAAGCTACAACATAAAAGATTGGATCACCCAGAGGATAGCTATCTGAACGTCTAATAAAGGTTCAGCATGTGCATATTGCACTTTATAAGTGCCTGATACTTTGTGAGTATTTTGTATTCAGCGTGTCTATACAACGTACCGCATTGATTTTGCACCATTGTGGCGCCTTCTTCTCTCTTACATTTTCAGATTTGTTTTTCCTCGATTCACCATTGAGTTATTGGAAGAAGTTTTGTTGCTGCCACTCTCAACAGAAGAGTGCTCCTACTTTGGACCCTTTGTGTAAGGCATATCCTGATCACATAAAACATCATAAAGCACTTCCATCCAGCACAGAAAACATCTTTTAACAAGCACAGAGAACCCTGACTTCCTTACCACTGCACCGAGAATCTGCTATCAGAGTAGACCACCTGCCATTTATTACATAGATCCTCTACCATTTTTACATACACCCTCTACCATGCAGCACAGAGTACCCCCTGCTCTATAACACAGACACCCCTATTATACTATACATAGATGGCTCATCAATCCAGTAGTACCACGTAACATACACTACCTGCCTGCCATCAAACAAACATCTGCAGTTAATGGCAGGGCAGGGGCAGCCTGCCCTCCAGCTTATAGACCACCTCTTACACCCAGCACAGATAATTCCTTGAAATCCAGTATAGAGACCCCTGCCACCCGGCACACAAATATCTGCCATTCACTGCATGTATTCGCCTAATGGTGAAGGGAAAAAGTTACCACCTGCTGCCTAAACCTGCCCACAGAGACGTTTCTGACAGTGTCTATGACAGGGTCTGTACAGAAGAATACATGCAGCGAATGGCAGAGCTCTGTCTGCCAGATGGCAGGGGTCTCCTCTCCATACTGGATTGCAAGGAATTATCTGTGCTGGGTGTAAGAGGTGGTCTATAAGCTGGAGGGCAGGCTGCCCCTGCCATTAACTGCAGATGTTTGTTTGATGGCAGGCAGGTAGTGTATGTTATGTACTGGATTGATGAGCCATCTATTTATAGTATAACAGGAGAGTCTGTGTTATAGAGCAGGGGGTACTCTGTGCTGCATGGCAGAGGGTGTATGTAAAAATGGTAGAGGATCTATGTAATAAATGGCAGGTGGCCTACTCTAATAGCAGATTCTCGGTGCAGTGGTAAGGTGTGTATATATATATATATATATATATATATATACACACCCAGATGGCACAATGGATTCAACTAGATACCATTTTGAAGGTAGGATTATACCTGCCCTCTTTTTATGTCATTGTAGGCTACATACACTCTCTCTTTTAGTGGTTATATAATTATATTTGACATGTTAGAGCACTGTATTTATACCAGTATTACGTAAGGAAGTCAGTGTTCTCTGTGCTTGTTAAAAGGTGTTTTCTGTGCTGGATGGACCTAAAAGGTAGATTTGAATCATGGAGATCTCTTGTAATACTATGTCAAACATATTAAAAGCTGAGCTGGGGCTGCGTGATTTGTCAGACAAACTACCTTGGGTCATGTTTTATCTTAATCATCATATTAATTATATTGACTTAATGACTCATGTATATGTGTCAAATATAAGTTTCTGACAACCTATATATAATGTCATAAGTGCAGATGTTTTGTACCTGGCCATACTATTATTATAAGGGGGGTATTTCATTGGTCTATTTCATTTGTGTAACACAGAGAGTTTTAATGTCTATTGATGTTACTGTTGCAACTTCCACCTCATCCATATATATATATAACCTGCCACACAAACTATATATATCTCTGTCTTTGTCAATGAGGCAAAAAATATTTGGACCTATTTCTGTGTTTCATAGACATTTACAAAAGCTGTGCAATATATAATCACTGTGCCTGTAATTTAAAGTAAATGAAGGTATTTATTTTTAAGTTGGAATGCACTGAGTTTTATTAGACATGAAATCCTATATCTTTTGTGCTAAAATCCTTCTGGTGAGTGAGTAGACGGAATGGATTTGTGTAAAGTAACTTGACTTGTGGAACCGGTTCACTTTTAAGTTCTGGTTTGAAATACAGCAAATTAATAAGGATTTATTTGTTATAGTACTATGCATTGTGAAACAAATTTGAAAAATCCCTACAGCATGTATTTTTCTGGAATAATCACAGCAGTTTTGCATTTCTGCAGTTCTAACTAATAGCATGATCTTGTAAATATATATCTGTCTATATGATATGTACTGGCAAATATAAAAACTCAATCGTGTGTGTGTGTGTGTATATATGTATGTGTGTGTGTGTGTTTATATATATATATATATATATATATATATTTATATATATATATATATATATATATATATATATACACACATATATACACACTTAACATTATACGCATTCCCTTTAGTTTTTTGTTTTTTTTCGAGAATGTGCTATATACCACAAGTAAAAATCTTAAGAACATAATTAAACCTGTATTATTACAAGACTAAAAAGTATAAAAATACATTTAAACTTTGTAAGTAAATTACTGTAATCCCTACATGGATATTTCCCAAGAATAGGCATAAGAAATACAAAGTAAATACAATGAAGTAAAGTGTTTGAGGATTTTCTCCTACACACCTACTAGTAAAACAATTACAAGGAAATCATCCCTAGATTAGGGTTTCTTTATAGCGCCTGTATATACTCCGGAAACTACTGACACTTTTATTCCATTTATTATATTGGATACAGTTCAGTGCAGCATTGGAAACACTCCTTACTTGGGATATAACATCAGCTCTTTATCTATGCAGTTTTAATGCTGTATTTAATGGTGAGTCACTGTCAGACAGTGGGATTAGTGTGTCAGTGTGTGGGACTGGGACCAGGGGGAGGAGGACGCAGAGCAGCGGAGGAGACAACGAGTAGAGTAGTCAGGGGCTGGCCAGGAGGTCATATGTAGCATGTAGCTACTCTCACCACATGTATTTAGCACTTCTAGGTCACTATCTACTGCACAATGTACAATGCTCTCTCCAGTGTTCTGCTCACCACATGTATTTAGCACTGCTATGTAATTATCTGCTGCAGAAGGTATAAAACTCTCTCCAGTGTGCTTACCACATGTATTTAGCACTGCTATGTCACTATCTGCTGCAGAAGGTATAATGCTCTCTCCAGTCTGCTGCTCACCACATGTATTTAGCACTGCTATGTCACTATCTGCTGCAGAAGGTACAATACTCTCTCCAGTGTGCTGCTTACCAAATGTATTTAGCACTGCTATGTCACTATCTGCTGCAGAAGGTACAATACTCTCTCCAGTGTGCTGCTTACCAAATGTATTTAGCACTGCTATGTCACTATCTGCTGCAGAAGGTACAATACTCTCTCCAGTGTGCTGCTTACAAAATGTATTTAGCACTGCTATGTCACTATCTGCTGCAGAAGATATAATACTCTCTCCAGTGTGATGCTCACCACATGTATTTAGCACTGCTATGTCCCTATCTGCTGCAGAAGGTACAATACTCTCTCCAGTGTGCTACTTACCACATGTATTTAGCACTGCTATGTCACTATCTGCTGCAGAAGGTATAATACTCTCTCCAGTGTGATGCTCACCACATGTATTTAGCACTGCTATGTCACTATCTGCTGCAGAAGGTACAATACTCCAGTGTGATGCTCACCACATGTATTTAGCACTTCTAGGTCACTATCTACTGCAAAATGTACAATGCTCTCTCCAGTGTTCTGCTATAATACTCTCTCCAGTGTGCTTACCACATGTATTTAGCACTGCTATGTCACTATCTGCTGCAGAAGGTATAATGCTCTCTCCAGTCTGCTGCTCACCACATGTATTTAGCACTGCTATGTCACTATCTGCTGCAGAAGGTACAATACTCTCTCCAGTGTGCTGCTCACCAAATGTATTTAGCACTGCTATGTCACTATCTGCTGCAAAAGGTACAATACTCTCTCCAGTGTGCTGCTTACCAAATGTATTTAGCACTGCTATGTCACTATCTGCTGCAGAAGGTACAATACTCTCTCCAGTGTGCTGCTTACAAAATGTATTTAGCACTGCTATGTCACTATCTGCTGCAGAAGATATAATACTCTCTCCAGTGTGATGCTCACCACATGTATTTAGCACTGCTATGTCCCTATCTGCTGCAGAAGGTACAATACTCTCTCCAGTGTGCTGCTTACCACATGTATTTAGCACTGCTATGTCACTATCTGCTGCAGAAGGTATAATACTCTCTCCAGTGTGTTGCTCACCACATGTATTTAGCACTGCTATGTCACTATCTGCTGCAGAAGGTACAATACTCCAGTGTGATGCTCACCACATGTATTTAGCACTGCTATGTCACTATCTACTGCAGAAGGTATAATACTCTCTCCAGTGTTCTGCTCACCACATGTATTTAGCACTGCTATGTCACTAACCTGCTGCAGAAGATGCAATACTCTCTCCAGTGTGGTGCTAACCACATGTATTAGAGAGTATTATACCTTCTGCAGCAGATAGTGACATAGCAGTGCTAAATACAAGTGGAGAGCATCAGATTGAAGAGAGTATTGTACATTGTGCAGCAGAAAGTGACATAGCAGTGCTAAATACATGTGGTGAGCAGCAGATAGTGATATAGCAGTGCTAAATACATGTGGTGAGCAGCAGATTATGTGCAGCAGATAGTGACATAGCAGTACTTAATACATGTGGTGAGCAGCAGATTCAATTGGAGAACAGCACCTCCTATTTAAACTGAGAAAACAAAGCATTTAGATGAATTTTAAAACGTCAAAATGATTTACACAATTTATTAAACTCTGCGTACAGCTTTGATGTTTGTTTTTTATAACACATCTGCAGTACACACACATACATACATACATACATACACATATATATATATATATATTTATATATGGGTGGGTAATACAGGTATGCACTCTGTGATGTCATCTTGGCAATATCATCTTCAAGTAAATTTGTATAAGGTAATTTGGGGAGACAAGCTAAGAGGAGCACAACGACTAAGGTTATAGTATATATGTTTGAAGAGTTTCTGATGCTAATGAAACAGTTTTTTTTCTGTATTTCTTGTGATACATTTGTGGCATGGACCATTCATTTTATTTGTGACATGGCAAGTGCTTTGATTTCTGTGACATCCAAAAATAATACATCCCACTGTTGTGATAAATTAAATTTACTTTTATATACTTATCAATCTCAATTTGACTATTAGACCTTGACTAAAATTTGTCCACCACTAAAATGCATTGTGTGTGTGTGTGCTGTGTGTGTGTGGGAGGGCTATCTGTGTGTGTGCGCTCTATCTGTGTGTGTGTGCGCTGTCTGTGTGTGTGTGGGCTATCTGTGTGTGTGTGTGTGTGTGTGTGTGGGCTATCTGTGTGTGTGTGTGTGGGCTATCTGTGTGTGTGTGTGGGCTATCTGTGTGTGTGTGGGGGCTATCTGTGTGTGTGGGGTCTATCTGTGTGTGTGTGTGTGTGCAGTGGCATAGCGTGGGGGGGACAACAGGTGCGGTTGCCCCGGGCGCATAATTCTGAGGGGCGCTTTCAGCCTCAACTTAGCAAAGGGAAGAAGGGAGGCTAAAAATTCTGACAGGCCCCCAGCTCTGTTCTGCGACCCGTCAGGAATGTGGTGATGCCGCGACTAAGGTAAGGTGTCAGGACCAGACTTAATTATAGCCCTGTTTTTGCCTGATACTACCAACACGTAAAATGCAGCTTAATTACGGTTCTATTATTACCCAACAAGTAAGTTCCCTTCCAACAAAGGACCCAGAGCCAGAATGCCATGCATTGCCTGGGGCACTTTTTAAGGATCTCTAAGCAGAGGTGGGGGGGAGGAATCCTTAAAAAGTGCAATAAATCTCTTTCAAACCCGTGGCACTGGTGGCAGCATGGCTGGGCTCTGCCTTTCTGTTAACCCCAGTTACCTAGTTAGTGGGATGGTGGGGTGATCAGAGACCATACTTTCATGTTTGACCGTATTCTGATTACAACTTACGCCATCTTGTCCTTGCACAAAAAAGTATATTTGTGACAAAAATGAGACCTTGTTTCCTGTATTTGATTTTTCCCCTCCATGATCTTCCTAGGGCAGAAGTAGATTTAGGGATTTGTGTGCTGTCTGGCACCAGGATTGTGCTGCTCACCAGGCATTTCACTGTGTTTGTCTCCTATCAAAGAAGTCCTATGAATTCACCATCTTGAATCTATTTCTTGCTGGACTCCTGAGGTGTGGACTTTTACAACCTTATGTAACAGCTGCCAACCTGTGTGTCCCCTTTTCCTCTTTTTAACAACTTACCAAAAACCTATTGCACCACATATACAATATGGGTTGCTGCAATGTGGGGGTGGGTGCACCCTGTGGTCTGCAGTATTTGTACCATGAAGTTTTACAGATCAGGACATGTCACCACCAGATGGGGGTTAAGGGGGGCTTTCCCCCATGTGTAAAACGAGAATAAATCTTAAAATTTAATATTGTTTATATTTGCCCAGCTCTGGAGAGCTGCAGACAGGGTTTGATCACAGGGGGATAGCACATAATGCTTGCAGGCTTCACCCACTGCCTCTTGTATTGCCAATATATTATTTTCATGGCTTTGTTTGTAAGGCACTACTGATTAGTAGCTGCTTATGACAAGGGACATATTTTGGGGATATGGGTATCAGCAGCAATAACTGTTAGTTATCCAGTAAAGATGGTTAAGGGGGCATTTTGTGGGAGAGGAGACAGTGTCCCTTGCTTTATGTGATCTACCAGGCTTGGGTCTTTGCTTGGTTTGTCCCAAATGTAAGAAGAAGCAGCATATCTAAAATGGGGATGGGGGGTGGGGCGCAATACTTGCCTTGCCCTGGGCACTGACAACCCACGCTACGCCACTGTGTGTGTGTGTGTGGGCTATCTGTGTGTGTGTGTGGGCTATCTGTGTGTGTGTGTGTGGGGGGCTATCTGTGGGGGGGGGGGGGGGGGGGCTGTGTGGGGGGGGGCTGTGTGTGTGTGGGCTGTGTGTGTGTGTGGGTGCTATCTGTGTGTGTGTATGGGGGCTATCTGTGTGTGTGTGTGTGGGGGCTATCTGTGTGTGTGTATGTGTATGGGGGCTATCTGTGTGTATTGCCCCATTTCTTTTAAGTATTTTTTTGTTCTGGGTAGAGGCCCGCGCTGTCATTCTGCCTAGGGACCTGCACTTGCTGAGGTGGCCCTGGCATCTCTGTAATGTTCTTGTTATCATAAGAAAACACATAAAAATAAGGCCCAGTTCAACTCAACTGTTCCTAATTGTCAGCATAATTCTTTATATACATAAACCGTTGTTCCAATAGTACAAATGGTATATTGCAATATATACAATGTTATAGTGCTCCACTTAAAGGGACAGTCTAGTCAAAATTAAACTTTCATGATTCAGATAGGGCATGCAATTTTAAACAACTTTCCAATTTACTTCTATTATCTAATTTGCTCAATTCTTTAGATATCCTTTGTTGAAGAAATAGCAATGCACATGTGTGAGCCAATCACATAAGGCCTCTAGGTGCAGCAACCAATCAGCAGCTACTGAGCATATCTAGATATGCTTTTCAGCAAGTGATATCAAGAGAATGAAGCAAATTAGATAATAGAAGTAAATTAGAAAGTTGTTTAAAATGACATGCTCTTTCTAAATCACGAAAGAAAAAAATTGGCTTTCATGTCCCTTTAAGTGGATTTATATGGGGTTTTTTTTATTTAAAATGTTGTGTGCTACCTTAAATGATTTTTCTCCCATTTTTTATTTGTAAAAACGGTGGGGGCGGAGATTGGGCGGAGTTGGGAGCAGAGATTGGGCGGAGTTGGGGGCGGGGATAAAGGGGGCCCCCATTTTGTCATCCTGCCTTGTGCCCTGCAATGGCTAGGGCCGGCCCTGCATCAAGACTGAAATATGAACATTAGATGCTCTGCCCCATTTTATGCACCAAAAGCCAATTTCTCTTTTATTTCTGTCCCTGGATTTATACATCCTGTCATTACTGTTGCTAGTCTATTTTGATCTCTGAGTTCCTTTAATTCCCTCTTTCTATCACTTTTCCCTTGACTGCTTTTGTTATCTAGTAGTTTTATTTGCATCCTGTCAGACAAAATGTCTTTTGTAAAAACATAGTGTCATGAGATGCAGGACACAGCATAGAAGGTACAACGCTATTTTATTGCCAAGCATAGAAGTAAACAGCTTGTACAATACATCTAACTTAGGCCTAGATTTGGAGTTTGGCGGTAGCCATGAAAACCAGCGTTAGAGGCTCCTAACGCTGGTTTTAGGCTACCGCCGGTATTTGGAGTCATTCAAAAAAGGGTCTAACGCTCACTTTTCAGCCGCGACTTTTCCATACGGCAGATCCCCTTACGTCAATTGCGTATCCTATCTTTTCAATGGGATCTTTCTAACTACGGTATTTAGAGTCGTGGCTGAAGTGAGCGTTAGAAATCTAACGACAAAACTCCAGCCGCAGAAAAAAGTCAGTAGTTAAGAGCTTTCTGGGCTAACGCCGGTTCATAAAGCTCTTAACTACTGTACTCTAAAGTACACTAACACCCATAAACTACCTATGTACCCCTAAACTGAGCCCCCCCACACATCGCTGCCACTCGATTAAATTTTTTTAACCCCTAATCTGCCGACCGCCACCTACGTTATCCTTATGTACCCCTAATCTGCTGCCCCTAACACCGCCGACCCCTATATTATATTTATTAACCCCTAACCTGCCCCCCACAACGTTGCCGCCAGCTACCTACAATAATTAACCCCTAATCTGCCGACCGCTACCTACGTTATACTTATGTACCCCTAATCTGCTGCCCCTAACACCGCCGACCCCTATATTATATTTATTAACCCCTAATCTGCCCCCCCTCAACGTCGCCTCCACCTGCCTACACTTATTAACCCTTAATCTGCCGAGCGGACCGCACCGCTACTATAATAAAGTTATTAACCCCTAATCCGCCTCACTCCCGCCTCAATAACCCTATAATAAATAGTATTAACCCCTAATCTGCCCTCCCTAACATCACCGACACCTAACTTCAATTATTAACCCCTAATCTGCCGACTGGAGCTCACCGCTATTCTAATAAATGTATTAACCCCTAAAGCTAAGTCTAACCCTAACACTAACACCCCCCTAAATTAAATATAATTTTAATCTAACAAAATTAATTAACTCTTCTTAAATAAATTATTCCTATTTAAAGCTAAATACTTACCTGTAAAATAAATCCTAATATAGCTACAATATAAATTATAATTATATTATAGCTATTTTAGGATTCATATTTATTTTACAGGTAACTTTGTATTTATTTTAACCAGGTACAATAGCTAATAAATAGTTAAGAACTATTTAATAGCTAAAATAGTTAAAATATTTACAAATTTACCTGTAAAATAAATCCTAACCTAAGTTACAATTAAACCTAACACTACACTATCAATAAATAAATTAAATAAAATACCTATAATTATCTACAATTAAACCTAACACTACACTATCAATAAATAAATTAAATACAATTCCTACAAATAAATACAATGAAATAAACTAACTAAAGTACAAAAAATAAAAAAGAACTAAGTTACAAATCGGATTGAACTTGATTCTGATTGGCTGATTCCATCAGCCAATCAGAACATTCCTACCTTAATTCCGATTGGCTGATAGAATCCTATCAGCCAATCGGAATTCGAGGGACGCCATCTTGGATGACGTCATTTAAAGGAACCGTCATTCGGCGAGTAGGCGTCGGGAGAAGAGGATGTTCCGCGTCGGATGGAAGATGATGGCTCCCGAAGAAAGAAGATTGAAGATGCCGTTGATAGAAGACTTCATCCGGATCATGGACCTCTTCAGCTCCCGCTTGGATGAAGACTTCAGCCGGATCATGGACCTCTTCAGCTCCCGCTTGGATGATGACTTCAGCCGGATCATGGACCTCTTCAGCCCCCCTGCTTGGGCTTGGATCAGGACATTGGAGGAGCTCTTCTGGATCGATCGGTGAACCTGGTATGGTGAAGATAAGGTAGGAAGATCTTCAGGGGCTTAGTGTTAGGTTTATTTAAGGGGGGTTTGGGTTAGATTAGGGGTATGTGGGTGGTGGGTTGTAATGTTGGGGGGGGTATTGTATGTTTTTTTTTACAGGCAAAAGAGCTGAACTTCTTGGGGCATGCCCCGCAAAGGGCCCTGTTCAGGGCTGGTAAGGTAAAAGAGCTTTGAACTTTAGTAATTTAGAATAGGGTAGGGCATTTTTTTATTTTGGGGGGCTTTGTTATTTTATTAGGGGTCTTAGAGTAGGTGTAATTAGTTTAAAATTATTGTAATATTTTTCTAATGTTTGTAAATATTTTTTTATTTTTTGTAACTTAGTTATTTTTTATTTTTTGTACTTTAGTTAGTTTATTTCATTGTATTTATTTGTAGGAATTGTATTTAATTTATTTATTGATAGTGTAGTGTTAGGTTTAATTGTAGATAATTATATGTATTTTATTTAATTTATTTATTGATAGTGTAGTGTTAGGTTTAATTGTAACTTAGGTTAGGATTTATTTTACAGGTAAATTTGTAATTATTTTAACTATTTTAGCTATTAAATAGTTCTTAACTATTTAATAGCTATTGTACCTGGTTAAAATAAATACAAAGTTACCTGTAAAATAAATATTAATCCTAAAATAGCTATAATATAATTATAATTTATATTGTAGCTATATTAGGATTTATTTTACAGGTAAGTATTTAGCTTTAAATAGGAATAATTTATTTAAGAAGAGTTAATTAATTTCGTTAGATTAAAATTATATTTAATTTAGGGGGGTGTTAGTGTTAGGGTTAGACTTAGCTTTAGGGGTTAATACATTTATTAGAATAGCGGTGAGCTCCAGTCAGCAGATTAGGGGTTAATAATTGAAGTTAGGTGTCGGCGATGTTAGGGAGGGCAGATTAGGGGTTAATACTATTTATTATAGGGTTAGTGAGGCGGATTAGGGGTTAATAACTTTATAATAATAGCGGTGCGGTCCGCTCGGCAGATTAGGGGTTAATAATTGTAGGCAGGTGGAGGCGACGTTGTGGGGGGCAGATTAGGGGTTAATAAATATAATATAGGGGTCGGCGGTGTTAGGGGCAGCAGATTAGGGGTACATAGGGATAATGTAAGTAGCGGCGGTTTACGGAGCGGCAGATTAGGGGTTAAAAATAATATACAGGGGTCAGCGATAGCGGGGGCGGCAGAATAGGGGTTAATAAGTGTAAGGTTAGGGGTGTTTAGACTCGGGGTACATGTTAGAGTGTTAGGTGCAGACGTAGGAAGTGTTTCCCCATAGCAAACAATGGGGCTGCGTTAGGAGCTGAACGCGGCTTTTTTGCAGGTGTTAGGTTTTTTTCAGCTCAAACAGCCCCATTGTTTCCTATGGGGGAATCGTGCACGAGCACGTTTTTGAAGCTGGCCGCTTCCGTAAGCCACTCTGGTATCAAGAGTTGCAGTGGCGTTAAATATGCTGTACGCTCCTTTTTTGGAGCCTAACGCAGCCATTCTGTGGACTCTCAATACCAGAGTTATTTTAAAGGTGCGGCCAGAAAAAAGCCAGTGTTAGCTACGCGGGTCGTTACCGACAAAACTCTAAATCTAGCCGTTAGTAACTGCAACATAGAGTAATAACGGCTATAAGCCACGCCCACATCCGGTGACGTCACCTCCCACTCTCATCACATCTTCCCCTTTTTCAAAGGAAAGGGCATACTTTTTTTTTTAAGAGTACAACAAATAACAAGGTATACAAGCATACAAAAATAGTTTTGATTAGTGTACAACAAATAACAAGTTAAAGAGAATATATATGAACAGCAAGCAATACAATCCTGACTTGAACAATCGGGGTGGACTACCCTAGTCCACAGTGACCATGGGATTATTCTGCCCATTCTTCTGGTCGCTGCTCTAGTTCTAATCCAGATAGCGGGCTGGAAGTTTCACAATTCTTCCACTTGAGGTAATTTTACATGAACTGTCCTCTGATACAGAAGAAGGTGATTGAAAGTCTGCTGGAAGCAAAGAAGTATACCAGCTGTGGTCTTGCTGAGGGTAAGGCACTCCTCTTAAAATATGGGATCCCACCGGCTGTGGCTCGGATGCATCCAGTCTCAAACTCTCTGGCACTTATCTGAAGATGTCTTCTATTTCGAAGCGTGACTGTCTCTCCTTCAGTAAGCACTACATAAGACCTTGGTTCTGGAGAGCGTCCTATTACCGTAACAGGTGTCTTCCATTTCTTTTCATCATCCAGCTTCACTCTGACAGTTTGGCCCACATTCTGCTCCTGGAAGGGCCTCAGAGAGTGTTTTCTGTCGTAGAAGAATCGGTAGCCCCTTTTTATCTCTTCCCGAGGAACAGAGCGGGCTGGCTAGAAAACACCCACAGAGGGTAGAGTGGTGCAAATCTGACATCCTAGCATCAGCTGTGCAGGGCTAAAACCTGTGGCTTGGATGGGAGTCGCCCTAGCTAGTTACAGCTCAGATTGCTTCAAAATGAACTTTGTTGTTTGAACTGCCCTTTTAGCCATTCCATTGGCCTGGGGGAAATGTGGACTTGGACGAAATCATATTCGCTGCAGAAAGAACTGAACTCCATGGAGGCAAACTGAATTCCGTTATCACTCACTAACTCCATTGGTATGCCCCACCAGGCAAACAAGCTCTTGAGACAAGTGATAACGGCTTGACTGGTAATCTCATTCAAGGGTGCAATCTCCAAATACCTGAAATATTAGTCAATCACAACTAGGTACTTCTTCCCATGCAGTTTGCACAATTCTGCAGCTATTTTCTGCCATGGGCCTGAAGGCAGTGGGGTAGAAATGAAGGGCTCCCTTCTCTGAGTAGGCCAGCATTCCCGGCAAAAAGCACATTTTGACATGTGGCTTGCAATGTCGGAACTGATCCCAGGCCACCATACCCCCGTAGTTGCCTTTTATCTGCACTTTGTACTGCCCAGGTGGCCATCATGAATCCTGCTTAACATCTCCTGCCACATGCTAACAGGAATGACAATACGGTCTTGGAACAGCACTAACCAATCCAGCTCCGTGAGCTGCGACCTCTCTGACTGGTAAGAACTTAAAGACATCCAGGCTGCAACTTAATAACTTCTTGAAGGTCTGTATCTAAACATGTCTCCTTTCTTATTTGCTCTAGCTTTCCTGATTAATTGGATTTGGATGCCAGAACTAAATCCACAAACACTTTTACATCTGATTCCGTTGAAGATTCTTCAGCAGCAGCCAGCGGGTGCCTGGAAAGTATATCTGCCACTACCAGTGGTTTCCCCGGGACATACACTGCCTGAATGTTGAACCTGAGCATCTTAGGGGTGTTTTGTCAATATCATAAAAGTTGATTAGAGGAACTAGTGGTTTATGGTCAGTCTCCAGACTAAATTTCTCTAAACCCACTAGGTAATGCTGGAAGCGATCACAGGCCAAACTGCGGCCAGGCACTCTTTTTCAATTTGGGCGTATTTCGACTCAGCAGCCGTCAGTGTACGGGAACAGTAGGCGATGGGCTGTAGTTTGTTCTCATTCAGCTGCAGGAGTGTGACCCCTATCCCATAACTGCTTGCATCAGCACTAACCACAGTCTTATTAGAAGGGTCGTAGAACCCTAACACTGGGACAGACCCCAGCAAGGACTTGACCTGTACAAAAGCTTCTTCCTGTGAAGGACCCCAGACCCAGGCAACATCTTTCTTCAACAACTCTGTGATAGGGTGCAGTACTGTGGATAAATCTGGAAGGAACCTGCCCACATAATTCACAAGGCCCAATATTTGTCTCAGCTCGTGTACATCACAAGGACTTATCATCTGTTCAATAGCAAGGATTTTATCAGGGTTCGGCTTGATGCCATCTCCATTGATGATATTCCCAAAGTAACATAACTTAGATTTTCTGAAATGGCATTTCTTTTTATTTATTTTCAGCTCGGACTCTCTAATGGTCTGCAGCACACAGCTCAATCGCTGATCATGTTCTTCCAATGTAGACCCTTACACTAAAATGTCGTCCATGACGACTGCCGTGCCCTTGTGGTCCCTTAGGAGGGAACTCATCTCTCTTTTAAAGATTTCAGGAGCAGAGGATATCCCAAAGGGGAGTCTGCAGAAGCTGCACATATCTCTCTCTCTTCACTGCCTCATTCAGCCTTTTCAAGTCTACGCAGATGCGTACCTTCCCATTTTTCTTACCAACAGGCACAATGGGGGCACACCAGCCAGTTGCTTCAACAACCTCTTCAATATCTCCCATATTCTTCATACGCAGAAGTTCCTTCTCCACTTGAGGCATGAGCGGGAATGGAATTCTATGAGGGGTGGTAATGCTGTATGGGACTGCATCACTTTTAAGTGATATTCGGACTGGGTTGCAATTCAAAAGGCCCAATTCACCAAACATGTCTTCCAAAATCTCATTCACTCTGGCAACAAGGCCCAAACTACAGGCTGCTTTCCTGCTCAATAGGTTGTTAACACACTGACCTCTAATTACATGTACCCATATGGTGAATTTCCTCTGCTTGTACTCACAGCTGGCAAGAAATTTCCCAGCACAATCGATGCGACCACCAGGACTATGAACTTTTGTTGTAACTTTCTCCAGCTGAGGCTGTCGAGGCAGTGTTATGAATGATGCAAGGGACATTACAGTGATGTCTGCTCTCGTGTCAATTTCAAAGACAACCTTGGTTCCTATTACAGTAAGGAGTAACCCGCCAATCTTTGTCTGAACCAGACCGTTGAACAACAGACCCTACAAAGGACACTTCTTGACTCTCCTGGTCATTATCCACCTGCATCTCCTTAATGTACTCAGTTTTACACGCCACTTCAAAATTGCCCATTCGGTTACACTTTCTACATCTTTTATCTTTAGCGGGGCATACAACATTCTGATCATGGGTATGGTTACATCGCGTGCAGCGAGCCTGGGGTGGGGTAAACTTCGACATTGTCATTACTCAGGAAACAGAAGCGCAGGCAAGTACTTCTGACACCATGTCATGAAATGCAGGACACAGCATAGAAGGTACAACGCTATTTTATTTCCGAGCATAGAAGTAAACAGCTTGTACAATACATGTAACTTAGTAACTGCGACATAAACTAATAACGGCTATAAGCTACGCCCCCATCCAGTAACATCACCTCACACTCTCATCACACATAGTTTTTGCTAATAGTGGTCGGAAGTTTGATTGTGCAATTTGCTACACAGTTTTGTATATAATAAATAGACACCTCAGTGTAGTAGATACTTTTGTAATATGTTTCATATTAATTTTGTTACCTCATTTTTCTATTTGTTTATTTATTTTTTGGCTCCAGAATTGCAAATAAAAAGTCTAACGGACCTTTAGAGGCAGTGAGGAAAATGATATTCATTTGTCTAAAGTGAGACAAATGTGAAGGCCTTACAATGTTATTCATTCTGTTTGTGCAGTGAATGAGCGGTAATATCCCAGATGAGTTTTACCTCATGAAGCAGAGCACATCTTCTTATTTTATTTTGTCTCCAAGGACATAGAAAGTTTACTATTTAGGTGTAGTGTCCCCATTGTCCTGGAAAATGTGGGACTGTTAGTCTACCTAGATCTTTGTTCCTTGAACCTAACTATAAATCCTGACTGACATTTGACCCCTGAACCTTTAACTCGATTATGAACCATGTTTTATGTCCTGACCTTACAGACTTTGCTGATATATATTATATATATATTAGGTAAATATGGTCATAAAAAAGCTTAAATCCATCGAGTATTGATGTTTCCATTAATTTTAATAGGGTTGACATTTTGCATAAATTAGAAGTGTCAAGTTGGCTTGTATTTTGACGCACAAACTGACTCATTATTAGTTGAAGCTTTGATAAGTAGGGGGCATAGCCTTCACAAAAACAAATACTTATCCATTGAATTAGTCTATTGTTGTGCACATTACAGAAGCCTTTCTAGCAGGGTCAATACATCACCCTTTGTCTTCTTATTTTGCCAGCCAAAGGATGTGGTCAACGGCTCAATGCAGTCAGTTCAGTGTGGCCTCTTGCCTGCCTCAAAGTATCATTTCCAGATCCGCTGTATCAAGAGCCGTCTTAGGGGATACTGGAGTGAGTGGGGAGCAGAGAGCAGTTTTATAACTTCTGAATCAGGTTGGTCTCTCTTACAATTTACATATCCTCAGCTAAAGAGGTGGTGTGTGTGTGTATTTATCCAATATGTCATAAGATATTATGTTTTAAATTCTAGCTGTGAAAGAAAAGCTGGATATTTGGTGGAAGACACTACGAGCTACAGATGGACAGCAAGAACAGATACAGCTGTTGTGGAAGGCAGCACAAACAGAGGTAGGAAAGCTCTCCCTTATCTTTAGTATATTGTTTATTTTAAAGGGATATAAAAGAGCCAGAATTATTTTTGTAACAAAAAGCACTACACAGTGGGTTATACTTAAAGGGACATTAAATCTGTTTGAATCATGAAAGAAAAAATTTGGGTTTCAGATCCCTTTAACTATTGACTTCTCTCCTTCTATTTAAACCTCTATGCAATTTTACCAGCCTTAAAGGGACATGAAACCCACATTTCTTCTTTCATGATTCAGATAGAGCATGCAATTTTAAACAACTTTCAAATTTACTTCTATTGTATCATTTGCTTAATTCTCTTGATATCGTTTGCTTAAAGCATATCTGGATAGGCTCAGTAGCTTCTGATTGGAGGCTGCACATAGATGTCTCCTGTGATTGGCTCACCCATATGCATTGCTATTTGATCAACAAAGGATATCTAAAGAATTAAGCAAATTAGATAATAGAAGTAAGTTGGAATGTTGTTTAAAATTGTATTCTCTATCTGAATCATGAAAGAAATTTTTTGGCTTTAGTGTCCCTTTAAGTATATGTATATATTCATACTATGCATCTGCAATTATAATTTGCATTGCATCTGCATAAAAAAATGTAAATGGCTTCTTAGTATTAAAAACGTTTTTAAAACTTGCAGGGTTTTGCTATTTTGGAGCACTTCAGGGATAGAACCTTGAAAGCCTTTTTAGTGTGTTTATTTTGTTTCATTAGCTGTGGCCAATCAGAGGACAAATGTAAATAAGCTAATTTATTTATATAAGCAATCACTGTGTAGCATGTTGAGTGCACATCCCAGCTGTGTTTATATATATATATATATATATATATATATATATATATATTTATTTAAACTGATATTGAAGCTAATAGGGAGTTTGCATGCAATAGATGCCAATGGATTATTTCCTTACTGTCTGCTAAGGACTACTCCCAAAGCTTTATTGGCAGGCAGACACACCTCTACAGGCTTGAAAACAAAGATGTTTTAGAAAAAATACTGTACATTTTAAAATACTCTTTTTATAAATGTAATGAACACATAAACATTTCAATATGTTAGCTGTACTACATTCTCTGTTTTAGAGCAGAAACAGCAGTTTACAGAGATAAATTACAGGGAGAGAAGGTAAAACCATTACAAAATGTGCACTGCATATTTTTGTAATGTGATTTATCAAATGTTTAGTTAACTTTAATGTCCCCGTAGTGTCCTGAGGGAAATAGCTTTTCATTTCATTTGTGTTTATTGAATGCAGGCAATGAAAAGACAAAACGCCTACACCAGCCAAATCTGGTATATTGTAAAGATTGTTGAATTTCAAGGTGATGATATTGTAGTGTGCAATACAACATCTCTTAGCTGCAGCTTTCCCTTGCCCTTAGGGGTGAGAGGGGCTTCTGTTTGGGCTCACAACAAGGCTGGACAATCCCCTGAAACAAAGGTTTTCTTCTTTGACAAAAATGGTAAGTAGAGATTTCTTAACATCTGTAGAAACATAAAAACAGATTTTGATGGTAGATAAGAACCAGTTTGTCCAAAATGTCCTAAAAGTGTAAGCTTATTTAAGGCTAGTTTACGAGTGGTGTGCTAACTTGCATGAGAACGATAAAGGGTTTAACGCGACACTTTGCGCGCATTGTAAGTAGAACGTTATTGCAAGTTGAAAGTAAACGGGTCGCTTGAGAGCAATTTAATTTTACGTAAGCCAGGATATCGCAACCTCAGAGCTCTGGTTAACTGGTACTTAAAATAACACTGTCTGATAAAAATGATTATAAAAAAAGTTATAAAGGCTCAAAGATATGATGTCTCAGGTGTTAGGAAAAAAAGGACTCCAAAAGGGCTTTAAAGGGACACTAAACCCAATTTTTTTTTCTTTGATGATTCAGATAGAGGGGCCTATCTATCAAGCTCTGAACGGAGCTTGTGGGCCTGTGTTTCTGGCGAGCCTGCAGGCTCGCCCAAAACAGCAGTTATGAAGCGGCGGTCTAAAGACCGCTGCTCCATAACACTGTCTGCCTGCTCTGATGAGGCGGACAGGAATCGCCAGAATTCAACCCGATTGAGTACGATCGGGTTGATTGACACCCCCTTGCTGGCGGACGATTGGTCATGAGTCTGCAGGGGGTGGCGTTGCACCAGCAGCTCACAAGAGCTGCTGGTGCAATGCTGAATACGGAGAGCGTATTGCTCTCCGCTTTCAGTGATGTCTGTCGGACCTGATCCGCACTGTCGGACAGACATTTCATGAATAGGCCTCAGAGCATGAAATTTTAAGCAACTTTCTAATTTACTCCTATTATAATTTTTTCTTTGTTCTCTTGCTATATTTATTTTAAAAAACATGAATGTAAAGCTTAGGAGCTGGCCCATTTTTGGTTCAAATCTGGGTTACGTTTGCGTATTGGTTTTCTAAATGTAGCCACCATAAGGCAAGCGCTATCCAGGGTGCTGAACCTAAAATTGGCTGGCTCCTAAGCTTTACATTCCTGGTTTTAAACAAAGATAGCAAGAGAATGAAGAAAAATTGGTAATAGGAGTAAATTATAATTGCATATTCTTTCTCAATCATGAAAGAATACAATTTGGGTTTAGTATTCCTTTAACATAGAAATACATACATATAAATGTGTGTACATATGTATTTATTTTTTATTTATTTATATTTTATTGAAACCATCAGTTTACCGAACACAAATAGATGTACATAGTTAATTAACTGGTTACATTTTCAGTAACAGTGAAGAAAATTGAGGAAAATGAAAACAGAACTTTTCTGTTACAATGTGTATGGTAACAAACATCTCATTTGTTTTAAAGTTTATCAGGCATAAGTAATTCCGTAGAAAACTGTAGAAACCTTTACTTTGGCACCAACCATATAGCAAACAACTGCATTTAAGGGACAGTATACACAAATTTTCATATAACTGCATGTGATATACACTACTATAAGGAATAATATGCACAGATACTGATATAAAAATCCAGTATAAAACTGTTTAAAAACTTACTTAGAAGCTCCCAGTTTAGCACTGTTGATTAGGTTATCAGGAACACCCAGTGCAAGTGGGAAATAGCAGACACTCCCTCCTCCACCTTCCTCTGCATATGAAAAGACTCTTTACACAAACAGGAGCAAGCTGGAGTAGGTATACATCAGTATTCTCCTAAAACTTTGGGGCTTGGTTAGGAGTCTGAAAATCAGCTCAATGTTATTTAAAAAAAAAAAAAAAAAAAAAGGAAAACTATAAATTATTTAAAAAAAAAAAAAAAACTGTATGGGCTATATAAATGGATCATCTACAAAACATTTATGCAAAGAAAAATCTAGTGTATAATGTCCCTTTAAGGGATGAGGAAGTATGGCTTCTAAGTGTAAACATCTATGTAATCATAGTCAGTACCCAATTCAAGAATAAAATAAATAGATAACTTTGCTGTACTACCATCCAAGAGTGCAATATGTTAAATTTCTCTGTAAGATATGCTTCCCAAAAAGTTTTCATTTGAACATACATGTCAGGGCATTCAAAGGGACAGTATACACCAATTTTCATATAACTGCATGTAATAGACACTACTATAAAGACGAATATGCACAGATACTAATGAGTATAAAACCTTTAAAAAAAACAAAAAAAACCTTTTAAAAACGTATTTAAAAACTTCCAGTTTAGCACTGTTCATTAGGTTAGGCTAGAACATCCACTGAAAGGGGCGGGGAAAGCAGTAACAGGCAGACACTCCCTCTCTTGCATATGAAAAGACTCATCACAAAACAAGGAGTCTGTAGACTGAAGTCTACATCTGACACAATGGGGCATATGTATCAAGCTCCGTATGGAGCTTGATGCCCCGTGTTTCTGGCGAGTCTTCAGACTCGCTAGAAACAGCAGTTATGAAGCAGCGGTCACAAAGACTCCATAACCTGAGCAGGCGGACAGACATCGCAACAATACAACCCGATCGAGTACGATCGGGTTCATTGACACCCCCCTGCTGGTGACCTATTGGCACCGAGTCTGCAGGGAGCGGCGTATTGCGTATTGCTCACCATATTCAGCGAAGTCTGGCGGACCTGATCCGCACTGTCGGATCAGGTCTGCAAGACTTTCATAACTAGAGGCCTATGGGGCTTGTTTAGGAGTCTAAAAATCAGCACAATGTTATTTAAAAATAAGCAAAACTATACATTGTTACAAAAACACCCCCAGATGGGCTATATACATGGATCATCTACAAAACATTTATGCAAAGAAAAATCCAGTGTACAATGCCCCTTTAGGTTTCATAAAGTGGCATTTCTATGTATTGTGTGGTTACATTTCTGCAGCCACTGTGCAAGGGTTAGGACATTATCGGATTTCCAATTTCTTGCTATAAGAATTTTAAAACTATTACTGACTACATTCAATTGTTTTTTCTTTGGTGTTGTACATTTTTTAGAAGCCACAAACATGGGGAATGGGGATCCCAAATAGTTTACTTGCTTTATTTGAGGCATCTAACCATATAGGCACCAATTTAGAGCATTACCACCAAATATGAGTCATATGTCCAATAGGTTTTCCTCATCTCCAACACTGTTCAGTACTTAGCTTATATATTTTTTTACGCCGTGCAGGTGTTAGGTATCACATCTGTAAAATTTTCAAATATAATTGTAATCTATATGATATGGAGGATTTCTTAACATTAGAAAAATTATGAAGCGAGTCAGCATAAGAAATATCTATCCCTAATTCCGAATTCCATTTGTCGATAGAGTACGGGTTATGTCCAGGGATAGATAGTCTGTTGTAAGAAGAGCATAGGAAAGGGAGAGGACATTAATTGTGGGGGTGGATTTTCTATACAGAAATTCAAAGGTCATTAGAGAGCGTAGCATATTCCGTTTCCTGGGATGAGTTATTATATAAGAGTAGTATTGTCTGTATATCAACCAATTATTGAAAGCTAGGAAACCCTTCTCCAGTAGGTCTGCTATCGTAGCTAGTTTTTGACCGTTTCCAAAATGACAAATCATTAGAGTTCTATGAGAGGAACTGAGAAGTTTACTAGTATATGTTAGGCCAGGCGTATATTCCTTGTTATATACAAATGGGGTGAGACGTGATATTTTGGAGGCGATATGTGGGTGATCTATTAAAATCTTATCCTAGACAGCAAATGTTTCTTTCATAATTTGCAAGACATTTTTAAGGAACTTGTCTCTTTCCTTAGGGGTCCAGCAGATGAAACCTGGGAGGGGATCTGTGCTATGTTGTGTTGTAGTTGTACCCAGATTTTAGCTTCAGAGTCAGTGAATTATTCATTGCAAGTATATCGCTTTTCTGTATTTAAGTGGCTATTGGACCCCAAAACCATCAGTGTTTAATGGGAGGTGAATCATTTTCTTGTTAATCCTTGCTCTATTATTGTTCCAAATTAATAAATAAAAAATTGTAGGGAGGTTATATAAGTACTTGGGATAGGGAGGGTTTGGAATAGATATAAAAGTTTTGGCAGAATGTTCATCTTAAAAACGTTGATGCTACCTAGCCAGGAGATTTGTTGTCATGTCCATGAAGATAGATCTGAAATTATGGGAGATTGGAGTGTTTTATAATTAGTGGAGAACATTTCTTCTATTGTAGGAGCTAAGAAAATTGCTAAATATTATAGTGAGTGTGGTTGCCACCTAAATGGACACATTTGCCTAACTCGTTGTTCCTCTATATGTGGGAGGTTAATATTTAAGATTTCAGACTTATTTTTGTTTATTAGGAAATGTGAGACCTTTCTAAATTCCTAAAGTTGTAGTATATGAAGGATAGTGATTAGGGGTCTGGTTATATAAAATAGGACATCATCTTCATATAGCTTTATTCTAAACCCAAATTTTTGCTTTCATTATTCACAGAGAGCATGCAATTTAAGCAAATTTCTAATTTACTCCTATTTTTTTTTCATTCTCTTGCTATCTTTATTTAAAAAGCAGCAATGCAAAGCTTAGGAGACGTCCCATTTTAGAACCCTGGATAGGGCTTGCTTATCGGTGGCTACAAACCAATAAGCAAGGATAACCCAGGTTCTGAACCGAAAATGGGCTGGCTCCTAAACTTTATAATCCTTCTATTTAAATAAAGATAGCAAGAGAACGAAGAAACATTACAATTAAAATTGCATGCTCTATGTAAATCATGAAAGAAACTTTTTGGATTTAGTATCCCTTTAAGTGTGATACTTGCCTTGTACAATAAAAAAATTATGTTGGCCAGGTGTAGAAAATCAGGCAGTTGTTATTCCCTCAAAATAGAGGAAGACATCCCATAAAAAACAAAGGTTGGGTAAGGTACATTCAGAAGAAAATCTCATTGTGTCATGAGATAGGAAGGAGCTTTTCCACAGTAGCTGTATCTAGACAGAAATAGTAAGAGGCCCATTTATCAAGCTCTGTATGGAGCTTGAGGGCCCGTGTTTCTGGCGAGTCTTCAGACTCGCCAGAAACAGCAGTTATTAAGCAGCGGTCTAAAGACTACTGCTCCATAACCCTGTCCGCCTGCTCTGAGCAGGCTGACAGGAATTGCCACAATTCAACCCGATTGAGTACGATCGGGTTGATTGACCCCTCCCTGCTGGCGGCCGATTGGCCGCGAGTCTGCAGGGGGCGGCGTTGCACCAGCAGCTCTTGTGAGCTGCTGGTGCAATGCTGAATACAGAGAGCGTATTGCTCTCCACATTCAGCGAGGTCTTGTAGACCTGATCCGCACTGTCAGATCAGGTCCGCAAGACCTATGATAAATTGGCCTTTAAGTCTCATATATGCAGATTCATTTGGGAGCTAGGGAAAATGCAGAGTGCTATAGCTGTTATGCCTGTGGAAACATTAAATGAAATCAGGAAAATGGTTGATTTTCGTATACAGTGAGTGTTGCTGCTTTATAGGATATTCCATTAAGGAATGTGGAAACTTTTATATTCCACAAGTGTAGATTTTTGACTGCTCTATTGAGTGCACTCATAGGCTGTACTTGCTACCTCCGTAAGCGAAATGGTCCGTTCGTTGTTACGGAGCTGATCTACCTTGCGACCATTTGCCTGCTTGCCTAAGCTCTGCCACATGTATGTATGTATTTCTATGTGTATATAGATATTTACAGACATATATACACACATATAAACACATAAATACATATGTAGACATATATACACACATATAAACACATAAATACATATGTAGACATATATACACACATATAAACACATAAATACATATGTAGACATATATACACACATATAAACACATAAATACATATGTAGACATATATACACACATATAAACACATAAATACATATGCAGACATATATACACACATATAAACACATAAATACATATGTAGACATATATACACACATATAAACACATAAATACATATGTAGACATATATATATAAGTGCATTGGAGCCCTTTGCTGTCAAGTAGCTGAAAATATGAAAAAACATATTTATGCAATATTCATATTTAATAAAGTGTTTAACTGTCTATATACTGTAAATATTTCACATTCCAATGTTCTTCACATAGGGGAAGTCTATGGGGAATATGTTAACGAGGTCACGATATTCGAAGTTCATCTTTTTTCACACATCGGATTAGCGTGCGAGCAAAAACTTTTTACTTTTAACTTGTAATACGAGTGCTACCCAACTTGTGCAAAAAGCTGAAGTGTATCGGGTTAACGCGGTAGCGCAAACTATTGCTCTACTTGTAATCTAGCCCTTAGTTTGTAGGATAGCCTTATGCTTATCCCAGGCATTCTTCATGTCCCACGCAGTGTTTGTTATCACCACCTCTAATGGAAGTTTATCCCATGGTAATAAGCATCTCAGAATGGCCCCTGATCCCCGTTTCTAGAATTATATATTTTTATGCTTTGTTTTATATTTACATATGTTATTTTCAATTATTTTTGCCTCTACTAAAATTGTAAATGATCTACAGTTATATAAAATAATTTTTGTAATATGAGTGTATGATTATACTATTAAAGGGACATTAAACGCAACATTTTTATTTCACAATTCAGATTCATATAGAGAATACTATTTTAAATTTTTTTAATTGATTTCTATTATCTAATTAGCTTGGTATCGTTTGTTGAAGAAGCAGCAATGCATTACTGGGAGCTAAATGACCACATTGAGTGAGCCAGTATGAAGTATAGAAATGGGCGAATGTTTTGCAACATTTGAAAAATGAAAAGAAATTTTAACACATTTGTTCGTTCGTTTCACATTTTGAGTGTTTGTTAAATTGAATGTTTTATTCAAATTTTTATGTGAATATTCAATCTAATTATGAACATTCAAAAACAAAAGTAACATTCGATTACCAAATTTTAGATGGTTTTCTTTCTTATCAGCATTCGATTGTCCAAAACAAATGTCCGCACTTCACTTCACTTCGTTCTACCAAGTGAATTGCATTTTCACCACATTCGCCCATCCCTAATAAGATACATATATATGAGTAGCCACCAAT
The DNA here is from genome assembly GCF_027579735.1 of Bombina bombina. Lineage (NCBI taxonomy): Eukaryota > Metazoa > Chordata > Amphibia > Anura > Bombinatoridae > Bombina > Bombina bombina. The sequence continues at coordinate 568,298,924 of NC_069501.1, forward strand.
CAGTAGCTCCTGAGCCTTCCTAAGTATCCTTTTCAACAAAGGATACCTAGAGAACAAAACAAATTAGATAATAAAAGTAAATCGGAAAATTGTTCAAAATCGCATGCTCTATCTGAATCATAAAATAAAAAAAAATTGGGTTTTATATCCCTTTAATAAACACATCAAATTACATAGAGACAAAAAATATGTAATTCGATGTGTTTATTAAAGGGACATGAAACCCAATTTTTTTCTTCCATTAATCAGAACAATTTGAAACAATTTTCCATTGTACTTATATTATAAAATTATCTTCTATTCTCTTGGTATCCTTTGTTGAATGAGCAGCCATGCACTACTGGTAGCTTGCTGAACATTTCAAGTAAACCAATGACAAGTGGCATATATATGCAGCCACCAATTAGCAGCTAGCTCTGAGTAGTGCTTTGCTGCTCCTGAGCCTATGTAGGTATGATTTTAAACAAAGGATATAAAAAGAACAAAACACATTAAACAATAGAAGTCAGTTGGAAAGATGGTTAAAATTACATGCTTTATCTGAATCGTGAACATTTAATTTTGGCTTTATTGTCTCTTTAAGTAAAATAAAATTCTGGCTGGTTACCTATATATAAAAGCCAAGTATTAAAGGGACACTGAACCCAAATTTTGTCTTTCATGATTCAGATAAAGCAAAAATTTTAAGCAACTTTCTAATTTACTCCTATTATCAATTTTTCTTTGTTCTCTTGCTATCTTTATTTAAAAAGCAGGAATTTAAAGCTTGGGAGCCAGCCAATTTTTGGTTAAGAACCCTGGACATCATTTGTTTATTGGTGGGTGAATTTATCCACCAATCAGCAAGAACAATCCAGGTTGTTCACCAAAAATGGGACGGCATCTAAGCTTACATTCTTGCTTTTCAAATAAAGATACCAAGTGAATGAAGACAATGTGATCATAGGAGTAAATTAGAAAGTTGCTTTTAAATAAACTAAGGTTTAACCAAAGAATAGGATTAGGAGGTAAAACTTAAACATGTATGAGTTTCAGTACTGTAAGAACAAGAACTATAAATTTAACAAATTCATTGTAATCGTAGGTCCTTCAGCTTCCTGGATCCAGACCTCTCCTCACAGTAATCACAGCCTTCATGTGGAGTGGGATCAGCAAGGCTTAGCAAAGGGCTATGTTCTGGAGTGGTGTCAATATTCTCTTTGTCCTAATGGTGATGTGAACTGGAAAACAGAGCCAGCTGCTAGTAGAACATCTATCCTGCACGGTAAGGAGCTTTATTTCTGAGGAACAGCAGAGAGGTAATTAGCCCTGTCAGTACCATAGCAACCTGCAGCTTTGCTACTAGGTAAAGGGAGACAACCATCAAAGTCTTTATACTGGAAACACTTCATAACCTATTGAACCATTCTCTTCTTTCATATACAAGTTAAACATCTGTCTAATTTAAAGATTCATTAAACTCCAAATTGAATTAGGCATAAATGAATTCAAATGAAACATCATTGCATTATACATTATTTTTGTTGTTTGCCTTTGATGAAAAATACCTAAGGGATTAAATGCCCTATTATCCTGAGCGGCTGACTCTGCATAATAACTTAATAACTAACTTAACTTAATGACTAACATTAAAAACGTCACATAAAAATTAACACATAACACGAGAGGTGGATGAAAGACCAATGGGTCACATTTATTAACCAGAAATGAGAACCGCAATTAATAAATTATCACATGAGTGGCGGCAATCAGGGCCTAAGTATATAGAACCCCTGCCAAGAAGGGGACAAGGCCCAAAGCTGCAGACAAAATGCGTAGCTCAGCTCAATGCAAGATGATGACATAGGGAGTTCTCACCCACCAGACAGAGTACCCCCTAGCTACGAGACTGGAGATGTCACCCTGACCGTAATGACCGTCACTCAAACCTCCTTAACAGCCTGCAGCTATGGTCTTGACCACCTGCCCAGCTAGGGTGCAAAACAGGAGAACCCCAAACCAGTAGGTCCAGGATCAATGAGTTGCTCAGCATGTTGAAAACCTGGGAAGCTCAATTTACTGTCCTTAGGGTTGCCACCTTTTCCTAAAAAAAATACCGGCCATGGGTGAGGGTGGAGCTACAAAGGGGCGGAGTGACAAAAGGGCAGAGCAAAAAAAGAGGCAAATTAACTCAGTGTTGCATGCCCTTATGAGATTGAGCTTCAGGCTCCAATGTTGTGTGCAAAAAAGTATGATAGTTTCCCTTGGCCACTGCATAGAGTCAAAACACATTGAAACTTAAGCTCATAAACTGCAATGAGGGGGACGCAGCCGGTGAAATGATATGTAGTGGCATACTTACATAGCCATCAACCACTGGCTATGCCCAGCTGAGGATCAACTTGGCAGTGTGCCCCTTTGCAGAAACAGAATTTGCATGGGATAGTTGTGCAAAAATAAAATACCCAAATGAATTAAAGAGCTTACTACTGAATTAACTCCTCTTTAATGTATACTCATACTAAGTGAAACATAATAACCTGTTTAAAAAACATGGTCCTTGTAGAGAAGAGAAGAAAGTACGGTACCTAATTACCCTCACAAGGAAAGTAATATAACCTAAATGCCTCTCCATGCATGAGTGCGCTGTTAGAGACAGTGATAATATTCCATTGACCAAACATCATCTTTGTGTGACTAAACATATTGTGTGCTGAAGAGGGCTGTATTGTGCTGCAGTAAACTGTACTTACATCTCCTACTCTGTGGAACACAGGGGGTTAAAGACCACAGGTGTCAGTTATAGTCACTCGGCCATTATACCCATCACACTTACTGTTTATCCTGGCATACCACGGTGAGTCCCTCCTACTCAGTTATGGCGATAAAGAGGGAGCTGTCAGGGTGCTATATTATATCCCCATCTCCTAGGCAACGGCACCCGCCCGAACTCTGACAAGACCCCTCACACCTGCATGAACAAGTTGGTCACATAGCTGCGAGGTCACCGACACAAGTTTTTCCTCCAGCATAATGACGTCACCAAGTCACACCCATTAGACACCACATGGTATGCTAAAATAAAGTGGGATTAAGACAGCTTGTGATCCGTAGTAGTATAGGAGCAACATGTATGGATTCAAAGTTCAAACACTCGCTTTAAGGTGCACATAGCCATCCGTGCACATAGCCATCCGTGTAAGGTGCACATAGCCATCCGTGCACCTTACAGTGAGGGAACATTGGTTATAATTTAAAAAAAAAAAACGGCTTTTGCATTGCTGGTATTTTACTAATACCGGCACCGGCTCCTAATCGACGATTACCGGCTGGGAGGCAAACCTACATATAAAGCGTAAGTAAACCCCTCCCAACTCCTACTGCAACAATGTAACCGAACAGGCATACTCAGACATCACTCTCCTGGGCCTTAACCCTTAGTTACGTTACCGGCTATGAATTTGCCCTGCACAATCTTTTGTTGTACAGGTAGAAAACCCTTTATCCAAACTGCTTACGACCAGAAAAGGTTCAGATTTTGGAATAGCCTGGATTTTGTAATATTTTTATCTTTATAATGAAAAAGTTTGGAGATAGGATTTAACCAAGTGTTAACCATAGTTGGCAACTGCATGAAACTTTTCCCCCCACATAATTAGCATAATTTAGCTCCGTCTATTTATTATGGTGAAAAAAAGATCTATAAAGAAGCAATTTAAAGGGACATGAAACCCAAAAAAATTCTTTCATGATTCAGATAGAGAATACAATTTTAAACAACTTTCTAATTTACTTTTATTTAAACTGTTTCATTCTCTTGGTATCATTTGTTGAAGGAGCAGCAATGCACTAATGGTTTCTAATGGTTTCTAACTGAACACATGGGTGAGCCAATTACAATCAATATATATATATATATATATATATATATATGCAGCCACCAATCAACAGCTAGAACCTAGGTTCTCTGCTGCCCCTGAGCTTGCCTAGATAAACCTTTCAGTAAAGGATAGCAAGAGAATGAAGCAAATTAAATAATATAAGTAAATTGGAAAGTTGTTTAAAATTGTATTTTCTATCTGAATCATGAAATAATTTTTTTGGGTTTCATGTAACGGATCATGTCCTACGATGTCTGCATTTATCATTGCCCAAGCATTTAGTGTGAAAATGCATGTGCAATGCCGCCCCCTGCATATTAGCAGGGGGTGTCAATCATGATTGCTGTCCGCCGCCTCAGAGGTGGCAGACGAGTTAAGGAGTCGCTGTTTGTTAACTCCTGATTTTGGTGAGCCATAAGCTTTACATTACTGCTTTTTAAATAAAGATAGCAAGCGAACAAAGAAAAATTGATAATAGGACTAAATGAGAAAGTTACTTAACATTGCATACTCTATCTGAATGATTAAAAAATTGGGTTTAGTGGCCCTTTGAAGTCGGGAATAATTTTAATAATTTTTTTTTTTTTTTTAAATATTAACTAAAAAGCGTTGATTTCAGAATAAGTTTGGATTTTGGAATTCCGGGGATTTGTTCCTGTACTTATTCTTTGCTACCTGGAAAGGCTGGAGCTCCAATTTTATTCATCTTCACTTGAGTTGTGCACAAACCTATTCAGTCCTAATTATTCAAAATCAATGGACCAAAAATGTATGTAGCTCTGTCAGGCAATTTCCAGCATGCTCAAGTTATATAATGCACATTTTGTCCTCTATAGGGAGCATGGGAGAAGCAACATTTTTACAGTAAAAGCAATGTATTGTACAGGAAAAGAAAGTAGAATAAATAATCAGTGAATGTTGCAATGTTGTTTCATTTTTATTCTTTTTTTTTTCCAAGTTTAATTAAAATGGCACAAAAGTCCATTACAGTGATAAAATGACATGCTCTAGTTCTTAAGAGCTTGTCATTTTATCACTTGCAACACTGCAACCCTTTTGTGGATGTTAAACACATAGTTAAAGTACTGCACAGGAGCAGCAGAACACTGTTGGTCCCAAGCAGAAACTGCCGAATTATCATTGTGCGGGCGGACATGATCCGCTGTAGTGGATCATGTCCGCTGCACATCGATAAATGCTGACAGAATACGCTGTTGGCATTTATCATTGCACGAGTATTTTAAGTGAAATGCTTGTGCAATGCCGACCCCTTGCAGATTCTGATCGTATCTAATCAGGATGATTGCTGTCCGCCGCCTCAGAGGTGGCAGACGAGTTAAGGACCGCTGCGTCTTAGCTCCTGTTTACGGCGATCTGGAAACTATGGTGGTAAATTGCAGCATTTGCTGCTACATAAATCTACCCCTTGGTGTTGTTGATAGACAAACCTTGCTGGAATTCTACTTTTACATCTATTTTATTTCCCGTTTTATTGGTTTCCCGTCCTTTATTTTGTTTAAAATACAGAATTTTGTTTTTGTAATTCCTATTATTTGAAAAAATGAGAACATTCCTGCAATCCTCTAAATATTTAAATGTTTTACATGATGTTTATTGGGACCATTTGAGTTCCTCCCATAAATAAAAAAGGTAATAGAACATTAATTTCTGTATAAAAATAGGAATATTTAATTATTTATCAAATAATGAGCCAAAATGTTGTGTGTATATACTGTATATATAATATATATATACACATGATCCTGCAACCACATTATGCCAGCCAAGTGATTTGGGGCCCAATTCTCTAAAGTTCTCTGGGCTTGAGAGATTCTATAAATATATTGACCGCACTAGGAAGCCCCTGTTATAATTTTCTAAAGGCAAAGTTTACTATAAGATCAGTTTGTCCTGCTATTGGGTGTTTCCTGCTTTTAAAGGGACATAAAACCCAAATGTTTTCTTTCATGATTCAGATAGCACAATTTTAAAAACTTTCCATTTAACTCCGATTATCAAATGTCTTTGTTTTGGTGTTATCCTTTGTTGAAAAGCAGGAAGGTATTGTTAGGAGTGTGCATGTGTTGGCAGCACTATATGGCAGCACTTTTGCAACACTGTTATACATTAGCAGGAGCACTAGATGGCAGCACTATTTCCTGTCATGTAGTGCTCCAGGCATGTATACGCTACCTTTCTAGGTATCTCTTCAACAAAGAATAACATGAGAACAAAGCAAATTTGATAATAGAAGTAGAGTGTAACCTTTTTTTAAATTTTATTCTCTATCTGATTCATGAAAGAACAATTTTGGGTTTCATGTCCCCTTAAGTTTGGAAAGGAGATGCAATAAGGCTTACAAACAAGCGTAGTTTAAAAATCAAATCAAATTAAAATGAATAAATTAAATATTGAACTAAAAATACACAGTCAAAAATTGTATTGTTTAATCTCATTAAAAACCATAAATAAATTATTCTGCAAAAATTATATTTTATGGAAAAAATAAAATTTAATTTAAAATTGTGCAGGAAATGAAATAATTTATTGTTCACAGTAAAATTCTAATAAAACTACTCTAAATATACAAAAATGCTGTACAATTTGTATTTATAATATGAAATTCAAATCATATTATTATTATTTTCATTGTAAAATGAGGTTCCCCTGCTCTGCTAATGGGCTAAACAGGAGTGTTTCATGGGAGTAGCTAAAATTTCTCTGCTAGGTCAGATGTATTCTATAAACATTTTGCCCCTGTAGGTCTCACTGTTTTTTTTTCTTTTCTCACAAACTAAAAGGTATACTCTGTGACTTGTGACATACCAATACATTGCAATATAATGCTCAAAAAGCCCTCAAAGATTTCTCTCCATGCCAGAGAGTTTTTGATCGTCAGGCTCTTAAAGGGACATAAAACCTAAATCTTTTCTTTCATGATTCAGATAGATCATACAATTATAAACAACTTTCCATTATACTTCTGTTATCTAATTGTTTTCATTCTCTTGGTATCCTTTGTTGAATGAGCAGTAATGTACTACTGGGAGTTAATTGAAAGCCAATGACAAGAGGCATATATGTGCAGCCACCAATCAACAGCTTCTGAGCCTACATAAGTATAAACTTCAACAAAAGATACAGAAGGAATTCAACAAATTAGATAATAGAAATAAATTGGAAGTTGTTTTTTTTTTAATTGTATGCTCTTTCTAAATCATGAAAGAAAAAATGTGGGTTTCATGTCCCTTTAATGTTTCACCCTTAGCAACCACGACATACCCTGTACGTCACTGGTTCTTAAGGGTTTTTTGGCCCATAATAGCGCAGGTCTCGCCACCAGTGGAAAGACTGTGCTATTACAGCCTCCCTCCCTCCTGCAGACCTCCTGTTATAGCTGAAGCATTATCAAAAACACAAGCTCAATTAAAAGACCAGCGACTTACAGGGTACGTTGCTGGTCATTAAGGGGTTAAAGTGTGCCCCTTGCTAACTTTGCTCTCCCTATCGAAGTGTCCCTTTACAGCAAGCTCCCCTACTTTCTAGAGGAGACATCACGCTAATCTGACCCCACAAAGTTTTGATAATTGAGCCCCAAGTGAGACCATTAAATCAGATGCTTGGGCCGCCTATGCAGGGCTTATTACGACATCTGTATGCCTCAGATACGTATCCCTGCAGCTAGTGACAAAGCCTATGTAAGGCCTCTGATCAGATGCATACCCCTTGTAGCCCCTTTTTCAAATGTGTATGCATAAATTAAACCTCAGATCAGATATGTCTCTGTAGCACTCTTTATGTCGGCTATATGGCCTGGTGAGAACAGAGACATAGCACTTTACTATATACCCAAATGAGACTGATTGTTAAAACAAAGCAAACGCTAAATAAATAAATACTGTTAGCAGCAAGGGGTTCTCTTGCTGTCATTGGTGCTATACTGTCCCTTTAGTTTCTTTTTATGTGAAATTAGAAATGGGCACTCTGTCACTCACAGTATAGGAGCAGAACAATAAAGTAAAAATTATACTTTCATGATTCTTACAGAGTATGTATTTTATGAGTAGAGTATTTTAATTTTTTTCCAGTTTACCTCTATATACCTGTATTATTACATGTAATTTGTTCTTTTGCGTTCCTTGTTGAAGAGTAAATATAGAGACAGCAATGCACTAGCTAGTTAAAAACATTCGGTAAACTAATGACAAGATATATATGTGCAGCCATCAATCACTAGCTAACAAATAGTAGTGCATTGCTGCTCCTGGTCCTATTTAGTTATGCTTTTCAACAAATGATACCAAGAGAACAAAGCAAATTTGATAATAGAAGTAAATCGGAAAGTTGTTTAAAATTGTATGCTTTTCCGGATCATTTTTTTTCTTTTCTGTCCCTTTAGCATCTATCGGCAAAAAAAAATATTTTTGGGGTTTCTATTGTAAGATGTCCATAGCCCACAAATAAAAACCAACACTAAGTTGCTATTTCTTTATAATGGAAAATAATAATGTGCTTTGTGAAAAACTGTTCTCTGAAGACACACTTTAGAAACTGAAAATAATTCTTGATTAAAAAAAAAGAAATAAATAAGCTCCTATATGAATACATCAAGGCAGTGACATAGTATTATGGGACTGAAAAAGATAAACATCTCTGTCATTTTCACACGAGCACTGTTATTTTAATTATTTTCATGTATTTACAAGCAGCCATTATATTCAACAGCACAATGACACTAGCTGTGTGCTTACAGAATAATATATCAAAATATGAGTCAGGCAGGCTTGTGTGCTAATATAAGGATTCATGATTAGGCAAAAGGGGAGGGACATTGGGCCATAATTAAAGGAATATGAAACACAAAAATGTTCTTTCATGATAAAGCATTCGATTTTAAACAAATTTTCTTTGTTCTTTTGGTATCTTTTGTTGAAAAGCAGCAGTTTTGGAAGAATGGTATCCATTTGCAAGGGCACTGCACTGCTTCCTGTAATATAGTTCTCCAGATGCCTAGCTAGGTAGCTCTTCAACACAGAATATCAAAGAACTGAATCAAATGTGATAATAGAAGTAAATTGGAATTTTTGTTTTAAATGTTATGCTCTGTCTGAATCACAAAAGAAAATGTTTGCGTTTCATATCCCTTTAAAGGGAATGTTAGTGTAAGTTATGTGCATCTATGACCAGGTGTATTCATAGGGAACATTTGAAAGCCTGTAAACTAGAGGAACATCTAACTGCAAGAAATGTCACAGAACAGGTGAGATGTTGTTGACTGCAATTTGGCATCATCTGAAACCTACATTGATCACTGTGTTATTTACCAGGTTCTCTTTTGTGTTTTCCAGACAATATTGAACCCTTCCAGATGTACAATGTCAGCTTGTACCCTTTGTATGATAAAGTAGTGGGTTCCCCTGTGCAGACTTCTGCATATTCCAGACAGGGAGGTAAGTGACTGTTATATGCATATCCATATCACTCTTTTCATTAATGGGACCTGGAACCCAAAATGTTTCCTTCATAATTCAGATAGAGAGTATCATTTTTTAAAAAAAGTTTATAATTCACATATATTATAAAAAATGTGCTTTGTTCTTATGTTATTCTTTGTTGAAGAGATATCCAGATAGGTAGCAAGCACATGCCGGGAGCACTACATGACAGGAAATAGTGCTGCCATCTAGTGTTCTTGCTAATGTATAACAATGCTGCAAAGCTGCTGCTAGATAGTGCTGCAGACACGTGCACACTCCTGAGCTTACTGTTCTGCTTTTCAACAAAGGCTAACAAGAAAATCCCCCCCCCCCCTATAATGAACACTTATGTTTAACATGAAAAAGACATCATTGGGTGTAATCACATTTAGTTGTAAATGTAATCACTGGTGGTAACTAGAAAAATCTTCATTAAAAGACTATTACGATTTTAGTTGTTACTATAAATTAAAAGTAGGCCCTAAACACACACTGATGTTTTATTGTCCCTTTAATGTATTGCTGTAAAAAAAAGACATTTATAAAAACAAAAAAAACAGTCTCTATTGCTGAGTACTTGAAACACCATCTATTCTAGTGATGTATTTTCTTATATGCTATTGGCCAATCAGGGAGTGTATATACATTTATATGTACACACTGGCTCCTTGTTCTTCACATGCACAGATGACATACAACATGCGTGTACAGTGCAGTTTAATACAATTAATGGTGCATGTATGCTCATTTAGCAAATGTACTCATTGGGGTCAATTTATTAAAGTCTGGTGGACATGATATGCTGTAGCGTATCATGTCCGCCAGGCATCACTGAATGCGGACAGCATACGCTGTCCATATTCAGCATTGCACAAGCAGTTCTAGTGAACTGCTTGTGCAATACCACCACCTGCAGATTCGCGGCCAAGAGCTTGCAGGGGGTGTCAATCAGCCCGATCGTTTAGGATCAGGTGGATTGCTGTACGCAGCCTCAGAGGTGGTGTATGACTATAGTTAATAACTATTTAATAACTATTCTAACTAGCTAAAATAAATACCAAGTTACCTGTAAAATAAATATAAATCCTAAAATAGCTACAATGTAACTATTAATTACATTGTAGCTATCTTAGGGTTTATTTTACAGGTAAGTATTTAGATTTAAATAGGAATAATTTATTTAAGTATAGTGTAGTGTTAGGTGTAATTGTAACTTAGGTTAGTTTTTATTTTACAGGTAAATTTCTCTTTATTTTAGCTAGGTAGCTATTCAATAGTTAATAACTATTTAATAGCTATTGTACCTAGTTAAAATAAATTGAAAGATGCCTGTAAAATAAAAATAAATCCTAAGATAGCTACAATATAATTATTAATTATATTGTAGCTATATTAGGGTTTATTTTAAAGGTAAGTATTTAGTTCTAAATAGGATTAATTTATTTAATAAGAGAAATATTATTTAGATTTATTTAATTAATATTTAAGTTAGGGGGGTTTTAGGGTTAGTGTTAGACTTAGGTTTAGGGGTTAATAATTTTATTACAGTGGCAGCGGTGTAGGGGGGCAGGATAGGGGTTAATACATTTATTATAGGTGGCGACGGTGTAGGGGGGGCAGGATAGGGGTTAATAAATTTATTATAGGTTGCGGCGGTATACGGGGGGCAGGATAGGGGTTAATAAATTTATTATAGGTGGTGACGGTGTAGGGGGGGCAGATTAGGCGTTAATAAGTTTAATATAGGTTGCGGCGGGGTCTGGGAGCGGCGGTTTAGGGGTTAAACTATTTAGTTGCGGCGAGGTCCGGGATCGTCAGGATAGGGGTTAATAACTTTATTATAGGTGGCAACGGTATAGGGGGGGCAGGATAGGGGTTACTAGGTAGAATGTAGGTGGCAGCGGTGTCTGGGAGCGGCGGTTTAGGGGTTAATACATTTATAAGAGTTGCGGCGGGGTCTAGGAGCGGCGGTTTAGGGGTTAATAACTTTGAGTTGCGGGGGGCTCCGGGGGTGCCGGTATAGGGGGTAGAACAGTGTAGTTAGTGTGGGTGCTTAGTGACAGGCTAGCAATAAAGCTGTAAAAAAGCCGAGGAGCAGCGAGATCGGATGAGTGATAACTCTCACAGTCCGCTGCTCATCGCCCCGTGCGCGGCTTTTTGACAGCTTTATTGATAACTTAGGTGAAATTTTGCAGGTACGCGGCGGCGATGGTAGGCGAGCTTAGGCGGGCGTATTGAACCGGCGAAGGCAGGTAAAGTAGACGCGTTGATAACTACCCCCCATAGCCTTGAGAAGTCAGCAGGATGCATTTTAAGGTATAAATTAGAAATTGCTCTATTTTCATAGCTAAATTATCTAGGAGCAAAATAAATATTGAAAATAATGTGTCATAATGCAACATTTTACATAAAAATCACAAGATGCATACTGTCCCTTTAAGAATAATGAAAGGGCCATTGTATTTGTCAGTTTTGGTTAAATTTACAGTTTTGATCCTGATAACACGTACTTAACAACTGAATACATTTTGGGAAGTTTTTAAGTGAAAACTTGTTCGCGGCTGGGAGGTTATAGCAGACAAATCTTTTTTGGATTGTGATCACCCAGAAAACCAATAAAATCACTAATGCTCCCCCAAGGGATCGAATTGTTTATTTTGATCCCTGTTGAAATTCTAATTTACTCCTAGTATCAAATTTTCTTCCTTCTCTTGGTACCTTTATTTGAAAAAAGCAGGAAGCACTACCCAGCTGCTGAACCAAAATTAGGCCAGCTCCTAAAATGTGTGTGTATTTTCATGTTTAACCTGTATTTTGATTGATCAATTTTAACCAATTACATTTGTGTTTTTAACTGAGTTTGTATGCATATAATAATATGTTGGATTATTAAATTGTGGAATTTTAATACTGTGCAGTGTATCCCCACCTATAATTAAATTATTTTAATTGAGGTACTACATTTAGAGACAGGCATTGCACAGATACTGGCTAGCAGGTTTTGAAAGTAGATATCCCCTATTTTTTAACCAGCGCTTTCTTTTGTTGTTTCAGTAGTTGCTCTTTTTTATTTTCTTTCTCTGAGATCATATTTTAAAAGGAAGTACAGTATCAAATATAGCAGCGCTGAGAACTAGTTGTTGTTTTCTACTGTCACACAATGCTTGCCCATCAAAGTACTACCTTAGATCCCTCTCTTACCATGCATATTTTTCACATTTTTTCACATAATTTTACCCCTTGGCTGCCAGTAACACACAAATCAATACTTTTACCTTCGTGGTTGCTAATAACACATAAACAGTAGACATATGACCCCTTGGCTGTCTCTCATTTCTTTCTGTTCCATATTTGTAATACATTGAAGCATTGACTTCTTTTTACATTGAACACTCAGAGACTTAAAAAAAATACTGGAAATGTAAGCATCCAGTATTTATATGAAGATTTAACTTGACAACCTGTTAAAATACTGGACTGTCCTGTTTAATACTGAACACCTGACAACCCTGCTCCCACATGGCACAATTAACTAAAGCTCTGTGCTCTTGCAAGAGGTCCCTCAAAGAATTTTAGAAAGGCACATTTTAGCTTAAAGGGACATGAAACCTAAAAAAAATTATTTCATGATTTAGGCAGAGTATACCATTTTAAACAATTTTCCAATTTACTTCTATTATTTAATTTGCTTCCTTCTTTTATTATTCTTTGCTGAAAGCTTTATCTTGGCAAGCTCAGGAGCAGCAAAGAACATAGGTTCTAGCTGCTGATTGGTGGCTGCATATATATACAGTATGTGTTCAGTTAGAAACCAGTAGTGCTCCTTCAACAAATAATACCAAGAGAATAAAACAAATTAGATAATTGAAGTAAATTAGAAAGTTGTTTAAAATTGTATGTTCTATCTGAATCATGAAATATTTTTTGGGGGTTTCATGTCCCTTTAAGAGCTGTATATCTCACTATGCAGTGTACTGGATGTGAAGGAGTGGTACATACTTTGCAATAGAATGTTTTAAAAAACAAAACTAAGATTTTGTTTTCCATGTTTTTAATCATCAGGCTCACAGAGGGGAATATAAATCAAATATATTTTATTAACAAATTCATATATCAAAAAAGAGAATTGCATTCCTCCGGAATAGGCAAATGCCAGAAGAAAGCGCGATCCTACTGTATAGCATCTAAAACAGACAAGAGAGAGATTTGCTGCAATAAAGGTCCAATTTTATGTCTCATACTAAATATTTCCTTTTTGGTCTTGCAGCTCCGGCTTTCTCTCCAAACCTAACAGCAACAGATATTAGGACGTCACAGGCAGAACTGTCCTGGAAGCCAATCCCATTGGAGAGCCGTCATGGCTTTATCACAAGCTACACTCTCTTCTGGATTGATGAAAGCGAGAAAGTAAAATGTAAGAAATATACCCCCTTGGCAATATAAATATAGGATTCACTATATAAAAATGGAAGTAAAATATCTAAGACATTTTCTGGCTACAAAGTTGCAAGAGCGTGATACATGGTTTGAGGAATGACATATTTAATGGACATATTTAATGGACATAAAAGTTAATAGAATATATAAAAGCTATTAGAATGCATGGGCTAAATGTTCCCAGAATAATGTTGCAAAAAAAAATAATCAAACAAATATGTATTTTTCCAGAATCCAAAACGGTTAGAGTCATTGCTGTTAACTAAATACTGATTATTAATGATTCATTGACTAGAGCAAATACAAAAATGTACTTTTCTACAGGGAATTCCCTTTTAACACCATCTGTTGTATGTTCTAGCATAACAGATGAGCAAGAAGCTTGACCAAACATCTACCAAACATCTACCCAAAGCATAAAACTGATACTTTTTTGTTACAGGGTACTTTTTGAATGTCTATTAAATATAGTAGAATTGCAAAATAAAAAGTTGCATATTAAGAAACAATACAAAAACACTTAGGAACCAATGTTCTAAAATCATCAGGTTCGTGAGAAATGCTGATTTCAGTTTCTCCAGTCTCCCTAAGTACCTGCTGGGTGAAATGTTATAAAAAAGTGGGATGACCCTTACGGTACAAACAAGTGCTTATGTGCTTTCCATATGAAAGGATAGGGCTTGCTGCCTCTTAAACAATCCAAGCACATCCCTAGTGAATGCGGATCTCAGCAGTGTGAAGGGGACATGTTTACAACACGTTTACACTAAGTTTCACAGTAAATGCAGTAGATTTCGTACAATTGCTGAAAAGGAGGTTGGCAAGATAGTTATTTGTAAAAAGGTTCACCTATGCTGCCAGATATTGTTTAGAGCACTAGAACTTCCCAGCAAAGTTTCCACTTTATAATATTATTATTATCAGTCATTTGTAGAGCGCCAACAGATTCCACAGCGCTAGAATAATATAGATTAATCCCATGGAATGCCCATGAATCTTCCATGGAATACCTATATATTTGTAATGCTGATAAAAAAACAAAAACAACTTAAAAAGAAACCAATATGAGCTAGGAGGTTGTGGGTATATTGTACATCTACATATGGTGTATTTTATGTATGTATTATACTGTAAATTTGTATATTATGTGTTGTAACTAAGTTTGTTCTTTAAAAAAACGTATTTTTAACTTTTGGCATGTTCTTTTCTTTATAGAAACAAGATTTCAGGTACGGGTATTAATATCCCCTCGAAGACAGTAGCGACGGCTTTATCGTTTTAAATAGTGCGTTTTTTTTTAAACATTGCACTATATAACATTTGTTTTTAAAAGAAGATGGCTTTTTTAACATTGTATTTGTATAGCTTCTACAAGTTCACACTGTACTAAGTATGTTTAGTTCTAATATTGTGGTCGGACTATAGCAAACATTTTCTATTTTAAAGTGATGGTCAACTCTGTAAGTACTTCAACATGGCAAACGTTAACTAATGTCATAGTAAAGTAAACCGCATTATTATTATTTTTATTAATTACTTACTAATTGTTTTATTATTTTATTTTTATTTATCTGTCAATCAGTGTGAACTCATAGGGGTAGATTTATTAAGAGTCGAGCGGGCATGATTCGCTTTAGCAAATCGCTGCTTCTTAACGTCCGTTTCATGCGGAGCTGAAACGATGGGGCTCCGAAGCAGCATCTGCTGCTTCATAAATTGAGCCAATAGAGGCTATACAAATACAGTGCTAAAAAAAAATCTTCTTTTAACCCTTTAAGGACACAGCTTTCAGTTTGCTCAATTGTTTTATGACGGAAAAATTCCATCATATGTCCTTAAGAGGTTAAAAACAGGTTTTACATGGTACAATGTTTATAAAATGCACTACTGTAAAAAAAAAAAAAAGTGCGGCTACTGTCTTCTATGGGAAATCCTGCTTCTAAAAAGAAAAGAACACACCAAAAGTTAAAAACACATTTATTAAAAAAATAAACAGTTAAAATACATAGGGCTAGATTACAAGTGCTCCACTATTGTTATCATGCTCAATAGAGAAATAATGCGCCTTCGCTAACTTGCACATGTATTACAAGCTGAAAGTAAACGCGATGGCACGAGCGTGACCAAGGTCCTCAAGTTAGCACGTGTCGTGCTTCACTCACACACAAACCATTTGCTTTCAACTTGTAAAAACGTGCATGTTCAAAGTTTACCTCTGGCGGTGTTTGCAGCCGAGCGAAAGCGCTAAATAACGCGCCACTTGTAATCTGGCCCATAATATAGTATTTTGCAGTATAATACACGCGCACATATATATATATATATATATATATATATATATATACTGTATATATAAAACACTATATACGCATGTACAATTGTATTGTCATTCAATACTGTCTAACGGGATCATTTACATTACATTCACTGCCGATGGCGACACTGCTTTTAACATTCCGCCAGTGTGGGAGGCAGAGAGTTTTTTTGTTTTTTTTACTTTCATGTCCATTTAAACACCCCCTGTACTTAGAGTTTTTTTTGATGACTTTAATATCCCTTTAACATATATCTTAAGTTTTAATCAGGTCCTAAATGTCCTTAAAACTGCTGTTTGTTCTAATTTAGTTGCAGTACTGAATGGTTCAACGACAACATTGGTGATCACAAACCTTCGTCCTTCCACCTTGTATAAATTTTTCCTAATGAGCTCTACAGCTGGCGGCAGTGTAAATGGAACAATCATGATGCTGCATACTCGACCCTCAGGTGAGAAAGTATAAAAACAGGAGGGAAAGGGAGGAGCGGTAACATTTAACTAGAGATAGCAAGAGGCGGGAGAGGAAAATAGTGTATGAGGGAAACAGTAAGAAGCAAAGAGGAAAGAACAGGCTAGATAAATAGACAAGAACAAATGAAATATGGAGAGTTGGAAATAGTTGCTGCGTCATGGACGTTTTTATCATGCACTCTTATTTCTCTTTCAGATGAGATTGAATCCCATGTTCTGGCTGCAGTTTTCAGTATATCCACTGTTCTGTTTATCTTCTCCGCATTCACTTACTGCTTACTGAAACACATGAGGTAAAGGGGCATACCTGACAATGTACCAATGAGATCATTAATAATCATTCCCTTTAAATGTAGCTATCGCACCATAAAAACAGTTCTTAGTGCTTGATATGTTTAGTTCATAAATATCTTGTTTAATTGGCTTCTTCAGTCACCCCTTATAACGTTCCCTCACAACTCCTCCTTTCTTTACCTATAGTCATTGTATTAACTCCTCCTACATCTGCTTATAGCATCTAATTATCACACTCTGTCTCACCATATAAATGCTCCTGTCACTATATATCAGACATCCTCAAACTTGGCCCTCTAGAGGTATTGGAACTACATTTCCCATGATGCTCAGCCAGCATATCAGCTGACTGAGCATCCTTGGAAATGTAGTTCCAAAACCTCTGGAGGGCCAAGTTTGAGGATGTCTGCTCTATATAATCTCTCTTCTAACGTCTGTTTCTTCACTCACCCTTCTTTATAGACCGTCCTGTTGCTCCACATAACGTATCACATTAATTTCTATCTCTCCATATAACTTCTACCAATAACTCCTCCAATATCATGCTTCTTCCCCATATCTCTTCTCTTATTGATCCATTATAAAGTTTCTGAATCACTACATAAACAAAAATGTTATGTCTGTATCATCTTGGAGTTACTCTCAAAAATCTGCACCATCATTTAAGTCCATGTGTTCTAACCCATGTCTGTGCTCTCAGAATGAAAAAACGCTTCTGGCCCATTGTTCCAGATCCAGCCAACAGCAGCTTAGGAAGTTGGTCCCCCATGCTACAAGAGGTAATACAAGTTAATCACTGTCCTTTCTATATTGCAGAAAATACCTGATGCTTAGATATTACCCATCAATATTTAAGTATATCGAGAGCCTTCCTACTGTCAGTTTACAGCTAGTCAGATAGCGACCCCTTATGATTGAGCAAAAAAATACAACCTATCCCCAGAAACAAATAATAATAAATATAATGGTATCTGTATAAAGGTGGGAAGACAATCAGTGGTAAAGGTCAGCAATAGATAGCAACACAGTTCAAGAAGAGGTACTGAAGATCTGATACCAAAGAGTGGTCTGAATCAGGCAAGGGTCAAACCAGTGGGGTAGCAAGGTACCAGGATCCTAGTGGGGTAGCAAAGTACCTAGGCAAACTTTAGTCGATACAATCAGAGGTCAGGAAACTAGTTAAATCAGAAGCAAAAAGTAGTCGAGCTAAGCCAAATTCATACATAAAATAGTCTCTAAATATTTGCACCATTTGGATATAATTAAAATAAAAGGGCAGAGAAAATGTTGTCAATGCACAACAAAGGGATGCTACGTGTCAGTGGGAATAAAAAAATTATGCAGCACATCATTCAACATAAAAAATACATAGTAACATAAAAAATATGCAGTGCATACATAGTAAAATAAATATACGGTGCATACATAGTAACATAACAAATATGCAGTGCATACATATTAACATAAAAAATATGCAGTGCATTCATAGTAACATATAAATATGCAATGCATACATAGTAACATAAAAGATATGCAGTGCATACGTAGTAACATAAAAGATATGCAGTGCATATATAGTAACATATAAACATACAGTGCATTCATAGGGGCCCAATTATCAAGCTCCGAACGGAGCTTGAAGGGCCGTGTTTTTGGCGAGTCTTCAGACTCGCCAGAAACACCAGTTATGAAGCAGCGGTCTGATGAGGCGGACAGGAATCGTTGGAAATCAACCCGATCGAGTACGATCGGGTTGATTGACACCTCCCTGCTGGCGGCTGATTAGCCGCGAGTCAGCAGGGGGCGGCGTTGCACCAGCAGCTCTTGTGAGCTGCTGGTGCAATGTTAAATGCGGAGAGCGTATTGCTCTCCGCATTCAGCGAGGTCTTGCGGACCTGATCCGCACTGTCGGATCAGGTCCGCAAGAACTTTGATAAATAGGCCCCATATTAACATATAAATATACAGTGCATACATAGTAACATATAAATATGCAGTGCATACATAAGGCCAGATTTCAAGTGGAGCGCTAATTCACTCACCTGCTTGAGCATTAATTGCGCTAGAAGTACACTTTTTGGGGTCCATTTATCATTGTGCGGACGGACATGATCCGCTGTAGCGAACCATGTCCGCCGCACATCAATATATGCCGACAGCATACGCTGTCGGTATTTATCATTCCACCAGCTACGCGGCCCCCTGCAGATTTGCGGCCGCTAGCAGGGGGTGTCAATCAGCTTGATCGTACATGATCGGGTGGATTGCTATACGCCGCTATATGACGTCTTAAGACCGCTGCTTCTTAACTCCTGTTTTCTGCGAGCCTGAAGGCTTGCACGGAAACAAGGGGAACAGGGACCCTTGTTAAATAGACCCCTTTGTGCGAATCGGGTTGCACTTGTATTATGTTGAAAGAAAACTGTATTTGCTTGCGCGCTAACCCGATGAGCACAAATAATTAAGTGCGCCTTCACATATTCCCCCATAGAAGTCAAGGGAGAGAAAAAAGTGGGAAAAAAACACTCTCACGCAAATCCAATTGCATATTCTCATGTGTGCTAACCCGACATGCAAATATGAGTATTTCACATTCCAATGTTTTTCACATAGAAGAATATGTTCTATTTATTCATAAATACTTATTTCTACATATATCTGATTGTATTTTGGTACAATATACTGTATATCTATGCCTATATATATATATATATTGATGATTATATATAGGTATAGATATATACATATAATATATATAGGAATATCTCATTATAAATACATAGAACATGTTCTACTATGTGCAGAACATTGGAATGTATAATATTTACAGTAAATGCACAGTATAAAACTTTATTAAATATGAATACAGTATTGAATAAATATGCTTTAACATGTTTTCATCTACTTGACTGCAAAGGGCTCCAATGCACTTACAGTGAGGAAAAAATATTTGACCCCCTGCTGATTTTGTACATTTGCCCACTGACAAAGAAATTATCATTCTATAATTTGAATGGCAGGTTTATTTGTGAGAGACAGAATAACAACAAAAAATGCAGAAAAACTAATTTAAAAAAAGTTATAAATTGATTTGCATTTTAATGAGTGAAATAAGTATTTGACCCCTTTGAAAAACATGACTTAGTACTTGGTGGCAAAACCCTTGTTGGCAATCACAGAGGTCAGATGTTTCTTGTAATTGGCCACCAGGTTTGCACACATCTCAGGAGGGATTTTGTCCCACTCCTCTTTGCAGATCCTCTCCAAGTCATTAAGGTTTTGAGGCTGACATGTGGCAACTCAAACCTTCAGCTCCCTCCACAGATTTTCCATGGGATTTAGGGCTGGAGACTGGCTAGGCCACTCCAGGACCTTAATGTGCTTCTTCTTGAGTTACTCCTTTGTTGCCTTGGTCATGTGTTTTGGGTCATTGTCATGCTGGAATACCCATCTACGACCCATTTACAATGCCCTGGCTGAGGGAAGGAGGTTCTCACCCAAGATTTTACAGTACATGGCCCTGTCTATCGTCCCTTTGATGCGGTGAAGTTGTTCTGTCCCCTTAGCAGAAAAACACCCCCAAAGCATAATGTTTCCACCTCCATGTTTGACAGTGGGGATGGTGTTCTTGGGGTCATAGGCAGCATTCCTCCTCCTCCAAACACGGCAAGATGAGTTGATGCCAAAGAGTTCGATTTTGGCCTTATCTGACCACAACACTTTCACCCAGTTCTCTGAATCATTCAGATGTTCATTGGCAAACTTCAGACGGGCCTGTACATGTGCTTTCTTGAGCAAGGGGCTCTTTCGCTGCAGGATTTCAGTCCTTCATGGCGTAGTGTGTTACCAATTGTTTTCTTGGTGACTATGGTCCCAGCTGCCTTTAGATCATTGACAAGATCCTCCCATGTAGTTCTGGGCTGATTCCTCACCATTCTCATGATCATTGAAACTCCACTAGGTGAAATGTTGCATGGAGCCCCAGACCGAGGGAGATTGACAGTTATTTTGTGTTTCTTCCATTTGCGAATAATCGCACCAACTGTTGTCACCTTCTCACCAAGCCGTTTGGCGATTGTCTTGTAGCCCATTCCAGTCTTGTGTAGGTCTACAATCTTGTCCCTGACATCCTTGGACAGTTCTTTTGTCTTTGCCATGATGGAGAGTTTGGAATATGATTGATTGATTGCTTCTGTGGGCAGGTGTCTGTTATACATGTAACAAGCTGAGATTAGGAGCACTACCTTTAAGAGAGTGCTCCTAATCTCAGCTTGTTACCTGTATAAAAGGCACCTGGGAGCCAGAAATCTTGCTGATTTATAGGGGATCAAATACTTATTCCCCTCATTAAAATGCAAATAAATGTATAACTTTTTTTAAATCTGTTTTTCTTTAATTTTTTGTTGTTATTCTGTCTCTCATTGTTCAAATAAACCTACCATTAAAATTATAGACTGATCATTTCTTTGTCAGTGGACAAATGTACAAAATCAACAGGGGATCAAATATTTTTTTCCCTCACGGTATATATATATATATATATATATATATATATATATATATATATATATATATATATACTGTATATGTATACATTTATATGTTTATATGTATATAATTTGCCTGTAAATACATATTTATACATATATAGACATATATATACGTACATACATGTACATATTTAGACATGTATATGTATGTATCTCTATGTTAAAGTCATTTGCATGCCTTTTATTGCATCCCTGAGACCTCATATTTGAGCCCTTATAACTTTTTTGTGCAATATTTTTTGTGAATATTTTATATTAGATGGTGTTACTATGAGTGTAACTATACTTTCTAATATATGTTTGATGTGTTTTGTTTCACGAAACAGTTAACCAGAGCTCTGAAGTCGCGGTTATCATTCCAGCGTAAATCGAGGTTGCGCTCAAGCATTTACTTTCAATAAAACCAGTGGTAAATCTGACTTGTAATCTGGCCCATAGTAGAGAAATAGACAACATAAGAAAAAGTAGACCGAAAAATGTTGCATGCGGTTAGAGCAGGAGCGCCATTAAACTAGACTTGTGCAGCAGCAAAAAAAATGGTTCTTGTTTCATAATGAATATTCTAAAAAATGTAGTTTTCACAATATTCGTCTGCTGCACTATTTAGTAATCATTTAATATAAATTGAAACAAATACTGAATATTCATGTAACATTTACATTTGTTTTCATTATTATCATTAATATTCAACTTTCCATTTTACTTCCAATATCAAATTTACTTCATTCTCTTGTTATCCTTTGTTGAAGGAGAAGTTATGTGCTACTGTGAGCTAGCTTGGTTTTATGTACCTTTAAAGGACCACTTAACACAGTAGAATAACATAATCAATAAATTCATAATAAACAGACAATGCAAAAGCACTTTGTTTGAATTTTAAATGAATAGTAGATTTTTTCTGACAAATGTCAGTTATATTTTCCTTTCTAATGCATCATGTGACAGCCATCAGCCAATCACAAAATGCATATACATAAATCCTGTGAATCTTGCACATGCTCAGTAGGAGTTGGTGCTTCAGAAAGTGTGAAAATAAAAAGATTATGCACATTTAGATAATGGAGGTGAACTGGAAAGTTGTTTAAAATTGTGTGCTGAATCATAAAAGTTTAAAGGGACACTGAACCCAAATTGTTTCTTTTGTGATTCAGATAGAGCATGCAATTTTAAGCAACTTTCTAATTTACTCCTATTATCATTTTTTCTTTGTTCTCTTGCTTTATTTATTTGAAAAATAAGGCATCTAATCTTTTTTTTTTGGATCAGGACTCTGGACAGCACTTTTTTATTGGTGGATGAATTTTTATTGGTGGATGAAAGAAAAAATTTGGGTTCAGTGTCCCTTTAATTTTGAAATGACTGTCCCTTTAATGGATAATATGTTGAAATAAACATAATCTTAACCTGTTTAAAAAAATCCCTGTTTCAGCCTTAAAAAATTATTACAGACCTACACACTCACACGCCTCATATGTCAGTGATACAGACATATGTAGGTAAGTGTTGTGGATGTGCCTTTCTCTTGGCTCATGCATGTATAGTCAGCGATTATTTTAACATGACATGTGTATATTGAAGATGTTTTATTCCATTATATATTATTGATTAGCAAAATAAAATGTATCTGAGTTGTCTGTCCCTTTAAAAGTGGCATAATAGTTTGTCAGTCTTTTGATTTGTAATTAAGACCTCTTCGGTATTGAGTACCGTTTTGGGGACAAATAATAAAAAACGAAAGTATGCTGCAGAACCAGAAGAAGGGCTACAAGATCAACAAGGGGAATGCATTAATTACACTATAAAAAAAAGAGTAGCCATATTGGGCCTGTTTACTCTAGAACAGAGGCGCTTTGGAGTAGGGCATCCATATTTCTTTTCAAGTTTGTAAATAAAAAAATTGGGTAATTTACTGGTAGTTATTAATAGAAGCCAGAGCATGTAAACACATTGATATTTCCTGTTATATGTTGATCCTTGATTTTCTTTCCTTATAGCACATCAAGATACCCATTACCACCAGCCATGATTTTAATCACTTGATCACTAGTGATCTGACAATTTTGGAGGGCTGGACAGAGAAGAAGAAACAGTCTGATGGAAATCTACAAACTCTTACCTCAAACTTCAAAGAAGGATTTTTCCAAGCATACAGTGGAACATCACCAAGTTTAGGTCAAGACAGTACTTCACTGAGGTCCTACATCAATGTTATAGATTCTGTCCAGTATGCCCAGGTGATCACAGGTGGATATCGCCAGCAAAGCCCTCCAGCTTCCCTATATGTGAGATCGGACTCTACACAGCCCCTTCTCAGTGACATGTCTCCCAGTCCCCAAAAATATGAGAACATGTGGTTTCTTGGCAAAAACCAAGACAATGTTTTCTTAGAGGAGAATAAAAACAAAGTAGATTTTCCTCTCCTTCAGGGCCTGAGGATCAATGTGGAAGGAGAAGTATTCAGTTTCTAAGGTTTGGGGTCTTAGGTCAGGAGTGGCAAACCTTTTTGAGAGTGTGTGCCTAAATATGTGATAATCCTTTTACAAAGAAATCTCTGAAGTGCCCTTTGTATTGGGGGAATAAGTAATCATTACATTTTTCTTATAAATCCATAACATACAGTATATCACCAGTTAAAGCTTAAAGGGATACTGAATCCTTTTTATTTTCTTTCATGATTCAGCTAGAGCAAGCAATTTTAAGCAACTTTCTCCTATTATCAATTTTTCTTTGTTTTCTTAGTATCTTTATTTGAAAAAGCACGAATGTAAGCTTATGAGCCGGCCCGTTTTTAGTTCGGCACTCTGGATAGCACTGGCTGACTATATAGTAGTAAATTAGAAAGTTGCTTAAAATTGCATGCTCTACCTGAATCATGAAAGAAAAAATTTGGGTTCAGTATCACTTTAATTACTGTTATATAGCATGAATTAATATGAAAAATAAATTGTTAGCGCTACAAACTCAGCAGAAGAAAACAAGCATTATAGTTGTAGCACAAAGGCAGAGTGCCAGCAAATTAGTTTTGTGTGCAACTATGGGAACTCATGCCATAAGTTTTTTACCCCAGGCCTGAGTTATTCACACCATTTAATTTCACTAAAACCAGTCATGAAATAAACTAGTGCATATGCTTTTAATACAAACAACCTCATTAAGGGTATAGTAAAAGTATGCTCATAAAAGGAAATAAAAATAATAGCATTAATAAACCAAATATACACAATGCATACATACACTTTATTACATTACCCTCTGATAAATAAAAACATAATAATAAGTTTATACACCACAATTCTGGTATCACTGCTCCAATGCTCTTATATATAGTATAGGTTTTGGGTATCCTATGTTAAATTACACCTAAACAAGTGGCATTATTCTGGTGGTGTCACAACATTTATGTTTTATTTTAAATGTAAAAATAGTATAGAATGCAGAGGCTGGGGGAATGTTCCTGACCAATATAGGGGAATTTTTACTATGCAGTTCAAGGGGGTCCCAACTTTTTCACATAAGGGGCCATACTAGATTATTTTTTTTTCAATTTGAGTGAAAGTAAGAACATTTTAGAGCTAACATTTGAAGCATAAATATATACTGTAGTTATATATAAGCAACGCTTTAGGCCAATATACAATATGTCATTATTTGTAACTTTCTCTATTGCCAGTATCTGCTGGTAATGTAGTACAGTGATGTATGTGTTGCAGAACAAATCCAGGCACTCATGCAGGATTTGCTGATTAAAAGGACAGTAGAGTCAAAATTAAACGTTCATGGTTCAGATTGAGCATTTCATTTTAAGCAGCTTTCCAATGTATTTATTTTATCACATTTGGTTCGCTCTCTTGGGGGTAGATTTATTAAATGTTGGGCGGATATTATCCGCTGTAGCGGATCATGTCCGCACGACATCGCTAAATGCAGACAGCTTACGCTGTCGGCATTTTTTATAGTACAAGCATTTCTTGTACATTGTGAAATGCTTGTGCAATGCCGCCGCCTGCACATTTGCGTCCAATCGGCTGCTAGCAGGGGGTATCAATCATCCCATTCGTAAACCTAAGTAGACACAGAAGCATCAATGCTCCGAACTAGCTGAACAAATAAGGTAAGTTAATGACAAGAGGCATATAGATGTGCAGCCACCAATCAGCAGCAAGCTTACAGTAGTGTACTGCTGCCCCTGTGTATACCTAGGTATGCTTTATAATAAAAGAAAATAAAGTGCATTTGATTATAGCAGTAAATTGGAAAGTTGTTTAAAATGACATGCTTTGTCAAAATCATATAAGTTTAGTTTTGACTTAACAGTCACTTTAATTATGATTTTTGCTATTTTAAGACCAAAGTATTGAAAAAAGTACTCCCATGTCCAGACACACACAGTATTAAGTTTTAAGATCTGGAGGGCCAGCACATGGTGTGAAGTCCTATTCAAATCAAGGGTAAAGGAAAAATCTGTGTGAAATCTGTTTAAAATACTAGTACAGAAAATTTTGTAACATATATAGATTTTTGCTGGATATGTTATTGTTTTTTTGCCTAGGGTTGATGTTTGAAAACGATGTGGATTTGTCTGAGCCTCACAAATCCGCACCTAATCACGGTACAAAATCTCTCTCTCTGTTTGCTGGAGAACTCTGTTGTAGGCAATGGGGTAAAATGAGCCAAGACAGCTGTACACACAGAAAAGGATATACTCGTGTTTTATAGTCTCAATTTTTTATCACAATACCCTGCAACAACATTTACAAATAAATACAGATAAAAATGTTACCAAAAAAATAAATTAAAAATGAATAAAAGTGAAATTACAAACTTAAAGTGACATTAAACATAAAGCATTTATATGCAGAAACAGAATCATGAAAAATAAAGTCACCATAGCACATAGAAAGCATTTAAAACAAGTGTTCTCAAGCATTTCATCATCTTCATCTTATTATATAAAAAAAGAGCTACTTACTTTCTTTGGGGGTTTGGTGGCTTTATTTTAATTATTCTATTTTCCCAAAGAAATTCTTACCTTTTAATGTCCCTTTAATGATTCGTCACATACAGTATATAAGCTTTTCTATGTTTTTTATGTACAGTGTTGTTATTTTTATGGTGTACAATATACGTCCATACATGTGATGATTTATGAGCCGCAATTATTTGTTCTTTTTATTAAGCACAAAAATACATGTATGGCGTGACCAATATAGATGTGTATTGTTGCACATTATGGGGTAGATTTAACAAAGGCCGGGCGGACATGATTCCCTGTAGCGAATCATGTCCGTCCAACAGTTGTTAATCATCTGATACAATCGGGATGATTGCAGTCTGCCACCTTACGACCGCTGCTTTTTAACTTACATTTCAGGCAGAACTGAAACTTCGAGTGTAGTTAAATCCACCCCAATTTGTGTAATCATGTGGCAGGTCTTTTTGAATCTAGCTATTTGCATGAATTGATAGGAAATTCAAATTAACAGATATGCTGCTTATCCCAAAACTATTTCAAAATGACCTTTGTTAAGGGTTCCCCCCCCCCAGGTTTCAGAGTTGATATAGCATATAATCTTTTAACCCTTTAAGTGCAGATGATGACACATGGTGGTCATCCGCATAATGCTTTACTTTGAATGATGACCACATTTTGTCAACTGGAGGAGCACCCCCAAGCCCCAAAAACCTGTAAGTGCCGTTGTCCTATCAGATTTTGCTCCCTTGTCACACTCCATGGGGTAGATTTATTATGCTGCGAATGCAGCTGTTTCTGCGCTAGCCTTCAGGCTCGCCGGAAACAAAAGTTAAGATGCAGCGGTTGTAAGACTGCTGCTCCTTAACTCATCCGCCACCTCTGAGGTGGCGGACAGCAATCATCCCGATCAGATTCGGTCGGGATGATTGACACCCTTTGCTATCGGCCGAATGGCTGCGAATGTGCAGGGGGCTGCATTGCACACGCTGTTGGCATTTAGTGATGTCGGACGGACATGATCCGCTATATCGGATCATGTCCATCTGACAGTTGATAAATCTACCCCCATATATATATTAAAAAAGAAATGTGTGGAATGGGATTATGTAATCAGCAGCATGCGCACAAAGGAGGTAGCAAATTCTGACAAAGAAATTGTTCTGTCGAATTTTGCTGCGGGCAGGACATGCGCGCATGCTCGGGTAATGAGATCTCAGCTTATTACAAGCAAAGTGTAAAAGTGACATTTATAATTGTCGACGATGAAAAAGTGTTTATTTTGTCAGGTCGCGTATTATAAATGTCACTTTTACACTTTCCATGTAATAAGCTGAGATCTCATTACCCGAGCATGCGCGCATGTCCTGCCCACAGCAAAATCCGACAGAACAATTTCCTTGTCAGAATTTACTACCTCCTTTGTGCGCATGCTGCTGATTACATAATCGCATTCAACACATTTCTTTTTAACATATGTGGAGTGTAATTACATTATACTGAGCATGCGCACTGAGAGGTAGCAAATTCTGACAAGGGAGCATAATTTGATAGAATACCGGGCTGTAACTAAGAGAAGAAGGGAGTTGGATGTGGCAGGGAGAATTAAGTATAACAAATCCCCTAATCCCTTAGTACTCTTAAAGCCCAGAACCCCCAAGATACCACATTTTGAAAAGCAGGAGCTTGCACTTTCATAAATTGTGTAACTTGTGGGTGTACAGTTAAAGGACAATGTTTAAAAAAAAAATGGAATAAAAAAAAAAAACAATATATAATATGTGTGAGTTTCTCACTGAGCAATGACCTACAGTGAGGCTTTAATGGGAGCAGCATCTTAAAGGGACATTCTGGTCAAAATTGAAATGCACATACACTAATTACATATTTGAACAGAAACATATTTGCAATATACATTTATTGGCAAAATTGCTTCTAGTAAAAGTTATCACTGTTTTAGTGCTAACATTTTTCTCTGCACATGCATGTGAAGCATAGCTAGATATTGTCAGTGCACCAGCATTTTAAATACTGTAGCTGCTCAGAATACAAGTGCGTCTTGTATCATGTCAGCAATTAACAAATTGAGTCATTACCAGATGGTACAAGCACCTTAGCCTCTCTGATCAAGTGCTGTGTTTAAAATGCTGGTGCACGGTGCATACTTAATACACTTTTGAAACAGCTATAGCTTTTATTAGAAGCATTTTTGCTAATAGATATATTTTATAAAAATGATTATTCAAAACTGAAATGCATCCATGTGAATTCCAATTTTTGCTGGAATGTCCCTTTAAACTCCAAAACAGCTAATCACATGGATAAGAATAGTCTCAGCAGTTAAGGAATTAAGGTTTCTTTGATCACATTTAAAGGGACAGTCTAGTCAAAAAAACATTCATGATTCAGATAGGGCATGTCATTTTAAACTTCTTTCCAGTTTACTTTTGTCATCAATTTTGATGTGTTCTCTTGGTATTCTTAGTTGAAAGCTAAACCTAGGTAAGCTCATATGCTAATTTATTAGCCCTTTAAGGCTGCCTCTTATCTGAATGCATTTTGACATTTTGTTCACAACTAGAGGGCGTTAGTTCATGTGTGCCAAATAGATAACATTGTGCTCACGCCTGTGGAAATACCTAGGAGTCAGCAATGAAATAAAATACAAGTCTGTGAAAGAACTGAAATAAGGGGGTAGTCTGCAGAGGCTTAGATACAAGGTAATCACAGAGGTAAAAACGTGTACTGATATAAATGTGTTGGTTATACAAAACTGGGGAATAGTAAATAAAGGGATTATCTATCTTCGTAAACAATAAAAATTCTGGTGTAGACTGTCCCTTTAAAAATGTAAAATTATGAAGGTTTTTGGGGATAAAAATGTGTTATAGTGATCACCTGAAGAAAGTAAAAAAAACAAATGGT
Organism: Bombina bombina; assembly: GCF_027579735.1. Classification (NCBI taxonomy): domain Eukaryota; kingdom Metazoa; phylum Chordata; class Amphibia; order Anura; family Bombinatoridae; genus Bombina; species Bombina bombina. Next base: position 568,328,224 of record NC_069501.1, read on the forward strand.
AAATCTGAACAAGAGGTGGTGGTATCCACTGACTCTATTCAGTCTGTGTTTTTATGTTTTTAAGGAAAGAAAATATATTTTCTGGTCATGATTTTAACTTTCTACTTTTAATTTTAAAAAAATAAAACTTTTTTATATGAATTTTGGATGACAACTTTTAAAATGTACAAGCAGCAGGTTCCGTTTTAATATTATATAATTTGATATTTTAGATGTGGTATACTAGGTACTAAGCCAAAAAATTTTCTTTCATGATTCAGATAGAGCATGCAATTGTATGCAATTTTAGGTTCAGCACCCTGGATAGCGCTTGCTTAATGGTAGCTACATTTAAGCCACCAATAAGCTAACAGAACCCAGGTTCTCAACCAAAAATGGGCCAGCTCCTAATCTTTACATTTCTGCTTTTTAAATAAAGATAGCAAGAGAACAAAGAAAAAATTATAATAGGAGTAAATTAGTAAGTTGCTTAAAATTGCATGCTCTATCTGAATCATTTATGAAAAAAATGGGTTTAGTTTCCCTTTAATTCACATTAGCAATAAACCACTCTTTTCATGCAATTTCAAAAAGAAAGTTTTCCCTTTTATAGAATTCATAAACTCATTTTAAAATGAAACTTTACATTTACAACCCAAAAAGCAATTTTACTATTATTCTGCACTTTAAATTTGTGATCATTCTCTTATCCTCAAATACTACACTTGTTTTATAAATAATTATTATTTGCTTTTTTTTTTACTGATAGAGGTGCTGTTTTATATAGAACATATTATGTATATATGAATGTTGTTCGTTTACTTTGTATTTCTATAAGCTAAATTCCTATTTCATATTGTTTGGGAACTGTATATTCTATGAGTGTGTGTTATTTTCACTTATAATAAAGGAATTTTATGTTATTTGCTTATCTCTGTATTTTGTACAAGGAACTCTTTCATTTGAATATTTATATATATATATATATATATATATATATATATATATATATATATATATATATATATATATATATATATATATATAATACTAGTAGGGAAGGAGGGCACTCACAGGACTTCATACATTAAGTAATCATTTATTATAGTTCCAACATGAGTGTATTGTCGACGTTTCGGCCTTTCATTAGGCCTTCTTCAAGACAAATTTCATAATCTCCGCCCTAGATGTGCTGTATCCTCTGATGGATGCACTAGCCCATATCCCGGCTCACAGCACTGTTGCTTCCATTTGTCTCACTAATGCTTTAGATACAGTCTCCAAATACAGCTCTAGAGCTCAAGAGCTGTATTTGGAGACTGTATCTAAAGCATTAGTGAGACAAATGGAAGCAACAGTGCTGTGAGCCGGGATATGGGCTAGTGCATCCATCAGAGGATACAGCACATCTAGGGCGGAGATTATGAAATTTTTCTTGAAGAAGGCCTAATGAAAGGCCGAAACGTCGACAATACACTCATGTTGGAACTATAATAAATGATTACTTAATGTATGAAGTCCTGTGAGTGCCCTCCTTCCCTACTAGTATTCTATAACACTTGAGGATCGCACCCGGGCACTGGAAACATTGATGTGGATGGAGTGCTAGGCCACCGGCTACCACTTATATATATATATATATATATATATATATATATATATAGTCCTTAATCTGTGTTTGGTTATTGGAGAACACAAGGCCCATTTTTCAAGCTCCGAATGGAGCTTGAGGGCCCGTGTTTCTGGCGAGTCTTCAGACTCGCCAGAAACAGCAGTTATGAAGCAGCGGTCTGATGAGGCGGACAGAGATTGCCACAATTCAACCCGATCTAGTACGAGCGTGTTGATTGACACCCCCCTGCTGGCGGCCGATTGGCCGCGAGTCTGCAGGGGGCGGCGTTGCACCAGCAGCTCACAAGAGCTGCTGGTGCAATGCTGAATACGGAGAGCGTATTGCTCTCCGCATTCAGCGATGTCTGTCGGACCTGATCCGCACATTTGATAAATAGGCCTCTATGAGTCATTGGTCAATCTTTCTCTGACTGACTGTCTACCTACCTACCAATTGGTATTATTACCTACCTACCAATTGGTATTATTACCTACCTACCAATTGGTATTATTACTTCACTCGAAAACACATCCATCACAAATTGATACTCAAGATATACCTCATCAAATAATAATAATTTACATGTAGAGAATGTCTTTTGATTCAGGGTTGGACTTAATAGCTAGTCTGAGGACTTATCACCAGAGGTTTCTCAGACTGACAAAAGGGAGGTTATGCCATCTAGCTCTCCCCACGTGTCAGAACCTATATCTCCCGCGCAAGTGACGCCAAGTACATCTGACGCGTCCAATGCGTTTACCTTACAAGACATGGCGGCAGTTATGAATCATACCCTCACAGAGGTATTGTCCAAACTGCCAGGGTTACAAGGAAAGCGAGACAGCTCTGGGGCTAGAACAAATACAGAGCTTTCTGACGCTTTAGTAGCTATGTCTGATATACCCTCACAATGTACAGAAGCAGAAGCAGGAGAGCTTCTATCTGTGGGTGACATTTCTGATTCAGGGAAGGCGTTACTCCAGTCTGACTCTGAAATGACAGCATTTAAATTTAAGCTTGAACACCTCCACTTGTTGCTCAAGGAGGTTTTAGCAACTCTGGACGACTGTGACACCATTGTAGTCCCAGAGAAATTGTGTAAAATGGACAAATACTTTGCAGTGCCTGTTTACACTGATGTTTTTCCAATCCCTAAGAGGTTTTCAGAAATTATTACGAAGGAATGGGATAGACCAGGTGTACGGTTCTCTCCCCCTCCTGCTTTTAAAAAGATGTTTCCCATAGATGCCGCTACACGGGACTCGTGGCAGACGGTCCCTAAGGTGGAGGGAGCAGTCTCTACCCTAGCTAAGCGTACAACTATCCCAGTCGAGGACAGTTGTGCTTTCCTAGATCCAATGGATAAAAAATTAGAGGGTTTCTTTAAAAAAAAAAAAATCTTTATACAACAAGGTTTTATTCTCCAGCCTCTTGCATGCATTGCCACAGTCACTGCTGCAGCGGCTTTCTGGTTCGAGTCTCTTGAAGAGGCTCTTCAGGTGGAGACCCCATTGGATGATATCCTAGACAGGCTTAAAGCTCTTAGGTTAGCCAATTCATTTATTTCTGACGCCATGTTTCATTTAACTAAGCTAACGGCTAAGAATTCAGGTTTTGCCATTCAGGCGTGTAGGGCGCTATGGCTTAAATCCTGGTCAGCTGACGTTACTTCAAAGTCTAAGCTTCTCAACATTCCCTTCAAGGGGCAGACCCTATTCGGGCCTGGACTGAAGGAGATCATTTCTGATATTACTGGAGGGAAAGGCCACGCCCTTCCCCAGGATAGGTCCAACAAATTAAGGACCTTTCAGACTAATTTTCGTTCCTTTCGGAACTTCAAGAGTGGTGCAGCTTCAACTTCCTCTACTACAAAACAAGAAGGAAATTCTGCCCAGTCCAAGCCAGTCTGGAGACCTAACCAGGCTTGGAGCAAGGGAAAGCAGGCCAAAAAGCCTGCTGCTGCCTCTAAGACAGCATGAAGGAGTAGCCCCCGATCCGGGACCGGATCTAGTTGGGGGCAGACTTTCTCTTTTCGCCCAGGCTTGGGCAAGAGACGTCCAGGATCCCTGGGCTCTGGAGATTGTTTCCCAGGGATATCTTCTGGATTTCAAAGCCTCATCTCCAAAAGGGAGATTTCATCTCTCACTATTATCTGCAAACCAGATAAAGAGAGAGGCATTCTTACGTTGTGTTCAAGACCTTCTGGTCATGGGAGTGATCCACCCAGTTCCAAGGGAGGAACAGGGGCAAGTATTCTATTCAAATCTGTTTATAGTTCCCAAAAAAGAGGGAACTTTCAGACCAATCTTGGATCTCAAGATCCTAAACAAATTTCTCAGGGTCCCATCCTTCAAGATGGAGACTATTCGAACCATCCTACCTTTGATCCAGGAGGGTCAATATATGACTACCGTGTACTTAAAGGATGCTTATCTCCACATTCCGATACACAGAGATCATCATCGGTTTCTCAGGTTTGCCTTCCTAGACAGGCATTACCAGTTTGTGGCTCTTCCCTTCGGGTTAGCCACGGCACCAAGAATCTTTATGAAGGTTCTAGGGTCCCTACTGGCGGTTCTAAGGCCACGGGGCATAGCGGTGGCCCCTTACCTAGACGACATTCTGATACAGGCGTCGACTTTTCAAATCGCCAAGTCCCATACAGACATTGTTCTGGCCTTTCTGAGGTCTCACGGGTGGAAGGTGAATGAAGAAAAGTGTTCTCTCTCCCCTCTCACAAGAATCTGATAGATTCAGTAGAAATGAAGATTTTTCTGACAGAGGTCAGGTTGTCAAAGCTTCTAACTTCCTGCCGTGCTCTTTATTCCATTTCTCAGCCATCAGTGGCTCAGTGTATGGAAGTAATCGGCTTAATGGTAGCGGCAATGGACATAGTTCCGTTTGCCTGCCTACATCTCAGACCACTGCAACTTTGCATGCTCAATCAGTGGAATGGGGATTACACAGATTTGTCCCCTCTGCTAAATCTGGATCAAGAGACCAGAGATTCTCTTCTCTGGTGGCTATCTCGGGTCCATCTGTCCAGGAGAATGAGCTTCCGCAGGCCAGAATGGACTATAGTGACGACAGATGCCAGCCTTCTGGGCTGGGACGCAGTCTGGAACTCCCTGAAGGCTCAGGGTTCGTGGACTCAGGAGGAAGCCCTCCTTCCGATAAACATTCTGGAACTAAGAGCGATATTCAATGCTCTTCAGGGTTGGCCTCAGCTAGCTGCGGTCAGGTTCATCAGATTTCAGTCGGACAACATCACGACTGTAGCCTATATCAACCATCAGGGGGGTAAAAAGAGCCCCCTGGCGATGTTGGAGGTTTCAAAGATAATTCTATGGGCAGAGGTTCACTCTTGCCATCTCTCAGCTATCCATATCCCAGATGTAGAGAACTGTGAGGCGGATTTTCTAAGTCGGCAGACTTTTCATCCGGGGGAGTGGGAACTCCATCCAGAGGTATTTGCCCAGTTGATTCAACTATGGGGCAAACCAGAACTGTATCTCATGGCGTCTCGTCAGAACACCAAGCTTCCTTGTTACGGGTCCAGGTCCAGGGATCCCAAGGCATCGCTGATATATGCTCTAGCAGCGCCCTGGTCCTTCAGCTTGGCTTATTTGTTTCCACCGTTTCCTCTGCTCCCTCGTCTGATTGCCAAGATCAAGCAGGAGAGAGCTTCGGTGATTTTGATAGCTCCTGCGTGGCCACGCAGGACTTGGTATGCAGATCTGGTGGACATGTCATCCTTTCCACCATGGACTCTGCCGCTGAGACAGGACCTTCTACTTCAAGGTCCTTTCAAACATCCAAATCTAATTTCTCTGCGTCTGACTGCTTGGAGATTGAATGCTTGATTCTATCAAAGCGTGGTTTTTCCGAGACGGTCATTGATACCTTAATTCAGGCTCGAAAGCCTGTCACCAGGAAAATCTATCATAAGATATGGTGTAAATATCTTCATTGGTGTGAATCCAAGGGTTACTCATGGAGTAAAGTCAGGATTCCTAGAATATTATCCTTTCTCCAGGAGGGATTGGAGAAAGGATTGTCTGCTAGTTCCTTAAAGGGACAGATCTCTGCTCTGTCTTTTCTTTTACACAAACATCTGGCTGAGGTTCCAGATGTTCAGACGTTTTGTCAGTCTTTAGTTAGAATTAAGCCTGGGTTTAAACCTGTTGCTCCGCCATGGAGTTTAAATTTAGTTCTTAAGGTTCTTCAAGGGGTTCCGTTTGAACCTCTGCATTCCATAGATATTAAACTTTTATCTTGGAAAGTTCTGTTTCTAGTAGCTATCTCCTCGGCTCGAAGAGTTTCTGAGTGCCTTGTCCCTCCCTTCATCCGTGTCCTAAAGCTTTGGTATTGGTATCCCACAAGTAATGGATGAACCCGTGGACTGGATACACCTTTACAAGAGAAAACAAAATTTATGCTTACCTGATAAATTTATTTCTCTTGTGGTGTATCCAGTCCATGGCCCGCCCTGTCATTTTTAGGCAGGTGTTTTTTATTTTTAACTACAGTCACCACTGCACCCTATAGTTTCACCTTTTTTCTTGCTTGTCTTCGGTCGAATGACTGGGGGTGGCAGTTAGGGGAGGAGCTATATAGACAGCTCTGCTGTGGGTGTCCTCTTGCAGCTTCCTGTTGGGAAGGAGAATATCCCACAAGTAATGGATGAACCCGTGGACTGGATACACCACAAGAGAAATAAATTTATCAGGTAAGCATAAATTTTGTTTTTTTTGGAATTTGTGCAAACAGAGCCTTTATATCAGCCCCAGAGGTTCTCCAGTTACCTTCTCTCTCCCATGTGAAATTTTGTATCCCAGAGAGCTTCATTGTTTTCTATGGAAGGCATCTCTCATCTCTCTGGGGTTTCCAGGTTCCGCCCCTTTTCTTAGAAAATTCAGTGAGTTCTGCCACTTTGAAGTCAGCACTATATTCTCTCTCTAAATTAGAGAATGTTTGATTATCTGGCCCATAGAAAGTAATGACGCTCTCTGGGAAACTGAAGCTGACAGTTTTTCAGTGTTAATTTAAATAAAAGACCACGTAATCAGAGTTCTGGTTAACCGTTTTGCAAAACAAAAAAAAGTGTCACAAAACGCATCAAAAATACATTACAAAGTACAGTTATATCCATAAAAACACTATCTAAGACACTTCTGGCTAAACGTTTAGATTGGTAAAATAAAAGCTTCGTTTTAACAGCACCAAGGATTCATGCCGGTTTGCTCTTTCATTATATTTATACTATATATATATATATATATATATATATATATATATATATATATATATACGTGTGTGTGTAAATATATGTGTACATATGTATTTATATGTGTATTTATGTATTTATAGACATATACATATAAATACATATATAGACATCTATATAAGTGCATTGGAGCCATTTGCAGTTAAGTAGATGAAAACATGTAAAGGCATATTTATACAATAATCATATTTAATAAAGTGTTATACTGTGTATAGGTGTAAGTTCTTTTTTTAAGTTTGCACTCTTCATTGACTTCTATGGGGAGAATACATTAACGGGGTTTGTGAAAAAATATTTTAACGAGCTTCGGGTTTCACTCGTGCGCAAAACTTTTACTTTCAACTTGTAATATGAGCATAACCAGACACTAGCTTCTGTCTAGCTCATTTAACGCGCAAGCGGGAGCACAAAACATTGCTCTACTCGTAATCTAGCTAATGAGTGTTAGCTAAATGTAAAAGGCCTAAGCACATTACAAATATCAAGCAGAAAGACATTAGGAACAGTCATGAGGGTCAAATCCCTTCTTTTTAGGTGTGTTACTGGCAGCCAAAGAGAGAAAATTATTGATTTGTATGTTACTGGCAGGAAAGGGATAAAATTACTTTTTTTGTGTGTGAAAAATATACATTTTGGTTTCAAGAGTGAGGGCTGAGGTAGAGCTTTTAGGGGGCAATGTGTGACCCCCATCTACTATTGTGTGCAGTTATCAACAGATTTGCAGTATTTTTGAGTAAAGCTGGCAACCCTATCTATCTGCCTGCCTAATTGCAGAAATATAATAAAGTTCAAGGAGATATGAAGAAGCCACTCTTGACCCCCTAGCAACAGTCCACCAGCATTTAGTTAAAATTCACATTTAATATAATTCAGGGTCAAACAGGTAACATTTTGGGCTACAAACCCTTAATCATGCCATATATTATATTATACCTTAAAAGGACAGTAAAGATAACGGCGTCTACAGTGGTGAAATTCACGAGTGAGGCATTGCAGAAATAACATAATGGAGGCCACCCCAGACTGCAATTGCACGGCTGTCAGTAATCAGGGTGCCTCCATTCCAAGTGATACATGCTGTGATCAGCGTGCGAGCCAATCCAACAACAGTACAGAAATAGTCAAAATAATTGATTGTAAATAAAACAGTGATTATATACTTAAAATGGAGCCTAGATACCAGTATCTAAGGCTGGGTGAATGTGTAATTAGTTTGGTAGAACTAATAGTCCTGTGGCCATCCGTTTTGGACAATCGAATGTTGATAAGGATGAAAATCAAATGTTATTTCCGGTTTTCGAATGTTAGTTTCATTTCCGAATGGTCATAACTAGATCGATTATCCATATTCGAAATTTTTAATGTAAAATTCTATTTAACAAAAACTATTCAATAGTTCATGTGGAAGGGAATTTAGTAAATTTATACAAAATAGATACAAATATATAAATTTGAATGTTTCTATTCGAAAAATGCATAATTTGCATATTACATTTAAAGAGAGCATTAGAAATACTATTACAAATATATTAATTAATATTTTTCGAATTGGAATATTGCATTCTTCTAATCGAATTATTAGAAAATTTTGATTCAAATATTACATTTAAAGAAAGCATTAGAAATACTATTACATTAAATGAATGTTAGAATGTTGTACAAACATTCGAAACTGACTAATGTGTTTGAATTCATTTCACTTTTTGAATATTGCAGAACATTCATCCATCCCTACCAGCATTCTGCAGCGAATGCTAGAATCAGGCTCACTGGGCAATCACTGGAGGCCTGAGCAGTGCATTATGGACTAGATGACAAGTGGAGCGGTATTTATGTATTGTTTGCGATCCCGAAAACTCCGCTAGAGTTAAGATTTTTGCCCTAGTTGGGATGCGTTCATATTACAAGGATTTTTTAACTATTCGGGTTACTGTTTGCGAAAAATAAGTTTTTTTGCAACTAACTTTATTTTTTTGCATGCGCATGCATGTATTCCCTAATAGAAAAGAAAGTAGAAAAAAAATAACACCCGAGATCAAACAAACACAATCGCATTTTCGCATTCCCCATAGAAGTCAATGGAGATTTTTTTTTTCTAAAAACACCCATCGCGCAAACAACATTGCATATTCGCATTAGCAAATGTGAAATATTTAAAGTAAATACAGTAGCTTTATTAAATATGAATATTGCATATATATGTTTTTACATCTTTTTATCTACTTAATGGCAAAGGGCTCTAATACCATGTATATACTGGGCTCTAATACCATATACAAGTGGCCCTCGGTTTACAACGGTTCAATTTACACCGTTTCAGAATAACAACCTTTTTTTCCAGTCATGTGACTGCTATTGAAAAGCATTGAGAAGCAGTGCATTGAGTAAAATAGCCAGTAGGTGGAGCTGTCTGCTTGTGTTGCCGCAAAGCCAAGCAAGCTGAAATTAATCAGTTTAACCAGACCTGAGCTATCGAGCAGATTTCAAAGGAACAAGATCTTCCTGTCTATAAATCAGTCCAGATTGGAATGTATAGAAAGAACTGTTTGCAGAAAAATGGAAGTGAAGTCTGTGTTGTGTGATTATTTTATTAGGTATATAATGTTGTTTAGCAAATGTTTTTGTTCATTTAACTTAGTTTAATTATATATTCTGTGTTGTGTGATTATTTTATTAGGTTTATAATGCTGTTTAGCATTTAAAGTCTTCATTTCAAAGCTTTATAAATAATGTATTAGGTGTTACTTATGACAATTTTGAGAGGGACCTGGAACCTAACTCCCTCGCTTCCCATTGACTTACATTATAAACTGGGTTTCAATTTACAACGGTTTCGATTTACAACCATTCCTTCTGGAACCTAACCATAAACTGAGGGCTACCTGTATATATATACTGTGTATATATATATATATATATATATATATATATATATTGTCTATATGTGTGTACATATATATTTATGTGTTTATATATGTCTGTAAATTCATATGTACACATATAAATACATCAATATATATGTACACATATATAGATATATTGCTCTTCTCCATTTATACTTCTTTGCTGGGTAGATTTATCAACAGTTATGGCTTCAAATATCACCTCTATGCTGATGACACCCATATCTACCTCTCCACCCCTGCTCTCTCTCTCTCCCTCTGTCCTCTCTCATGTCAGCAACTGCTTATCTGGTATTTCTTCCAGGATGGCCTCTCACCACCTAAAGATTAACATGTCCAAGACTGAGTTCCTTCTTATCCCCCCCTCAATCTCTACGCCAACTTCTGACTTCTCTATCCCTGTTGACGGCATCACCATTTTCCCATCGCCTCAAGTCCGCTGCCTCTGAGTTACACTTGACTCAAATCTATCCTTCGTCCCCCATATCTAATCGCTTTCTACATCCTGCCGCAACCATCTACGCAATATTTCCAAGATTTAACCTTTTCTGTGCGCTAACACCACAAAGCAAATAATCCACTCCCTTGTTATTTCCCGACTTGACTACTGCAATAACCTACTTACTGGCCTTCCTCTTTCCTGCCTCTCCCCCCTTCAATCCATCCTAAATGCCTCTGACAGGTTGATCCACCTTTCCCGTCACTCTGTATCTGCTGCACCTCTCTGCGAGTCCCTTCATTGGCTCCCCAGCTACAGCAGAATTAAATTCAAAATTCTCACCCTTGCATACAAAGCACTCACCAACACCACTCCCATCTACCTATCCTCTCTAATCAACAAGTATACTCGAGCCCGCCCACTAAGATCTAACAATGACCTGCTCCTTGCATCTGCGACTATCACCTCTTCTCATGCTAGACTGCAGGACTTCTGTCGTGCAGCACCTACCCTCTGGAACGCTCTCCCTCGTGCTGTCAGGCTTTGCCCTAATCTTTCTTCCTTTAAATGCTCTCTGAAGACTTTTCTGTTAAGAGAAGCCTACCACCCAACTCAATAATATTTATCTTACCTAACAACAGAGGCGTAACTAGAAACCACAGGGCCCAGGTGCAAGAATCTAAGAAGGGCCCCCCCCCTACCCCCAAAACAAAAAGTGAATTAGATTTTTTTTTTACTTTTAACACAGAAACAATGTGAATCAGATTACATGTCTGCAAAAGGAGGTACCCTGTGCCCACAGTCTGTGAGATGGTCTGACCCCCTATTACTGTATATAGTGACACTGTTTAACCCATCAGTACTGTATATAGTGAGTCAGTGACACAGTCTGTAATCTGTCAGTGAGATGGCTGGCCTGACCCTACCCGCCCCAGTACTTTATAAAGTGACCACAGTAGTCTGTGACATGGTCCAGCCCCCCGTACTGTATATAGTGGTACTGTATAGTGACACTGTTTACCCCCTGCCCCCCCATGCTGTAATAACAAGGTCTGTAATTTGCTGGTTCCACAAACATACACACATAGTCACATACATGAATAAATACACACACAGATACATACATACATACACACACACACATACACACCAATGGGTAAAACAGAAACACTAACCCTTGTAGTCAGAGACACTAGTGAAGCATCATGTCACACTCACATGATATCAGTGCAGACAGTCGCAATTGCGACCTCTGCACTCCCTGTAGTTTCGCCCCTGCCTAACAACATTTCCCTCATTCAATCTTGTAGTCCTCACCTCCTGTTTCTCAACCTCCTACCCTTCTAGATTGTAAGTTCCCACAGGAATAGGGCCCTCAATTCCTCCTGTATGTGTTTGTAAATTTTGTCCTGTCTCTTACAAGTTTTATATTATTGTTTTATTTAAATATACTGTATCTATGGACAGCGCTGTGGAATATGATGGCGCTTCATAAATTAAGTATAATAATAATAAAATATACGACATTTGAAGCCCATGTCCAGGATCCGTCTGTGTGTGGTGGCTCTTGTGAAAGTCCCCAACACTTTTGAATGGCCTTTTCCTGACAATCCTCTCCAGGCTGCGGTCATCCATGCTGCTTGTGCACCTTTTTCTTCCACACTTTTTCCTTCCACATAACTTTCTATTAATGTGCTTTGATACAGCACTTTGGGAACATCCAACTTCTTTTGCAATTACCTCTTGAGGCTTTCCCTCCTTATGGAGGGTGTCAATGATGGTTTTCTGCACAACTGTCAGGTCAGCAGTCTTTCCCATGATTATGATTCCTACTGAAACAGACTGAGAGACCATTTAAAGGCTCAGGAACCCTTTGCAGGTGTTATGGCTTAATTAGCCATAATCATCACAATTATGACAAATCACGGCTTGAACTATCTTGCTTTGCATGTAATGAGTCTATCTCATATATTAGTTTCACCTTTTAAGTTGCATTAGTGAAATAAATGAACTTTTGCACGATATTCTATTTTTTCGAGTTTCACCTGTAGAAGCTCATAATATTGTGCAAAGCTATCTGTGATCTCTTGGGGGTGTGAAGTGTTGGAACCATCTAATTTTTGTATAAGGGGAATGGAAAAAGTTTTGATTTTCTCTCGGAGTTTATGGGCTAGGTATCTATCTGGTTTATTAGAGTAGATAAAATAGTGGGCTTTTAGTTTGTGGGATGCACTAACCAATGCTTCCTTTAGAATTTTTGCTAATTCCAGTCTTTTTACTTGTAACACTTTAAATGTGTTTTGGGACAACGTCTGTTGGTTGTTTGGTCAATTTCTTTCTTTCTTTCTGTAAAGCGTCAATTTTAGATCTCTAAAGACCGCTGCTCCATAACCCTGTCCGCCTGCTCTGAGCAGGCGGACAGAGATTGCCACAATTCAACCCGATCAAGTACGATCAGGTTGATTGACACCACCCTGCTGCTGGCCGATTGGCCGTAAAAAGGGGGCGGCATTGCACCAGCAGCTCCCAAGAGCTGCTGGTGCAATACTGAATATGGAGAGTGTATTGTTCTCCGCATTCAGTGATGTCTGTTGGACCTGATCCGCACTGTCGGATCAGGTCCGACAGACATTTGATAAATAAGCCTCAATTTTGAATATGTTTTGTTAGCATGTGAGTAATATGTATAGTCTCCCCATACGAAGTTTCCCATGAGTCTAAAAGATTATGGGCCGCTAGAGAGTCTTTGATTGATTTGAGCAAACACTTTTGTCTTTGCTGTTTATGCATGAAGTGGTCCCTTGCTCCTATGTGGGTGCATAGATCTATTATAATCTCCCCCTAGAATAATTCTAGTTTGTGACCATCTAGTCAGAAGCTGTGAAATTTGTTGAAAAAGGCGCTCTTCTCATTTGGCGCATAAATGTTACAGAGTGTGATCTCCTCCCTTTGGAGTCTCTAATTACTTTGTCTAAAACAAAATCTAGGGAGTTATGTATTAAAATGGTAACCCCCGCTACTTTTTGTCATTAGTAGCATGGTAGTGCTGGGAGAATTGTTTGATCAAATATTTTGGTATTGAGTTTCGTGTAAAATGTGTTTCCTGCAAGAATAATAGGTTTGCTTGAAGCTTGGAATATTGAGTCACAGCCGTTTTATGTTTTATGTCAGTATTCAGTCCTCTCACATTCATCTATATTACAAGTTTTGCGCTATAGAGGGTGCGAAACGAACGCAACAAAAGTTGCGTTATTTCGCCCTCCATAGCGCTGCTATTACAAGTTTTAGAAAAGCCGCCTTGTGCATGCGATATGGTGGCGATGAGCTCCACACCGCACAATATACAAGCACTGCTTTGACGTGCTCATGAACGCTTTCCCCATAGACATCAATGGGGAGAGAGTGTTAGAAAAAAAACTAACACCTGCGATTGCGGAATGAAAAGCTCCGTAACGCAACCCCATTGATGTCTAAGGGGAAAAAAAGTTATGTTTAAATTTAACACCCTAAACACCCCTAATCTGCTGCCCCCAACATCGCTGACACTTACATAATGTTATTGACCCCTAAGCTGCCGCTCCCGATATCCCAGCCACCAAAATAATTTTATTAACCCCTAATCTGCCGCTCCCGATATCGCTGCCACTATAATAAAGTTATTAACCCCTATTCCCCCGCACACCAACATCGCCCACACTATAATAAAGTTATTAACCCCTATTCTGCCACTCCCTGACATCGCCGCCACTAAAAAAAAAGTTAATAGCTCCTAAACCTCTGGCCTCCCACATCATTGCCACTAAATAAACCTATTAACCCCTAAACCGACAGCCCTCCACATTGCAAAAAAACTAAATTAAACTATTAACCCCTAAACCTAACAACCCCCTAACTTTAAATTAAAATTACAAGATCCCTATCATAAAATAAATAAAAACCTACCTGGGAAATTAAAAAAAACCTAAGTTTAAACTATAAATTAAACTAACATTACTATTATACTAAAATTAAAATAACTATCAATTAAATAAATTAAATTACACACTAAAAAAACTAACACTACTAAAAAAAATTAAATCTACAATTATAAAAAATACTAAAGTACAAAAAATAACAAACACTAAATTACGAAAAATAACAAACTAAATTATCTAAAATAAAAACAATTACACCTAATCTAATAGCCCTATAAATAAAAAGTCCGCCAAAAATAAAAAAAAACCTAGCCTACAATAAACTACCAATAGCCCTTAAAAGGGCCATTTGTAGGGCATTGCCCTAAAGAAATCAGTTCTTTTACCTGAAAAAAAATACAAACAGTAAAACCCACCACCCAATCAACCCTCCAAAATAAAAAACCTAACTAACAAAAACCTAAGCTACCCATTGCCCTGAAAAGGGCATTTGTATGGGCATTGCCCTTAAAAGGGCATTCAGCTCTTTTTCTTGCCCGGAAAAGGGCTCTTTTAAGAAAAGCAAAACACACAAAAGATAGGAGCACCAGCCGGGAGTGTAATTAAAAACTTGAAATTTTATTTAGCTATATAAAAAGCCTGAGGCACAGACTGATTACAAATCAACAATTAGAAGTCAGCGTTAGAAGCAACAGCTGGCGCGTTTCGGCGAATGCCGTATTCGTAGCTGCTTGCTTCATATTCTAAAACACACTACTTAAAACCAAAAGCCGCTTCTCATTGGTTATCTATAAATTGTTTAATTAATAACACTCGTGTATGCATATTAACCACATCGTTCCTGTTTAAACAAGTGCTCTAACCCAGATTCTAAACCTATAAACCCTATTTACACATATTTCCTGTTCTACATAATGGCCTGTCTAACAGTCCTATATTTAAGGTCAGTGGGTACTCTGTATATATGCATTAACAAGAAACCACATGAATATATACAGATTACTAGATAGAATGTACTTGTGAAAATAAAAGCACAAAAGAACAAGAGAGTGTGCATGTGGTGAACCATGATATATTACCATAGCGGGTTAACTATTCCACAAGTGTTGCTAAACTTCCATACCCCACAACACATGATTGAATATTGGACCAACACGGGAAGATCCCTAGTCTACTGTACTGTCAGTTAGTCTGATTAAACAATGTAGTAACCCTTTCAAATGGTATATCGTTGGGTGTAAATAAAATATCCATCAATATATATAGAACATCTAGAAGGACAATAGGATGGAAGAACACCCTATCAATATTCACCTAGACAAATGGATAATACTTGTTTAGAGTGCTATATCACAGTGGTGGTGGTGGTGGGGGGGCTATACCTATATTGTTAATTTATTTTTATTTTTTTTATTTTTTTATTTGTTTATTTGGAAAGCTCATACGCTCACGTATCTTCCGTGTTAGCTAAAATATTTTTATTATTTATGATGTCTCACATGATCCTTTTGAGTTACAAATTATTAGTAGTTATCACTACTAATCAAACCAATGCAATTAGATTAGTTTGACAGATTGTAAAAAGCTACAATTTCACACAGGCAAATTATCAGGATGTCTATTTTGGCATCTTATTATAGTACACAGATCACTAAAGAACCCAAATCGGGGGACAGACCTGATCTTATTGCCAAAAATGTATAAGATCATAATTTGAATTTAGCCCCTTCGGGTACCTGGTAACTTAAAAATCCAGAACACTTCTCTCTTGCCTAGAAGGACCTCTCGATCCCCTCCCCTGTATGGTGTAACAACTCTCTCTATACATGTCCATTTGAAGGACTCGGCACTCTTATTGTGTACTTGTGTAAAATGTTGCACTAATGTGTGCTGGCCGTTCCGATTTTTATATTAGATAGATGTTCTCTGATTCTTGACCTTATCTCACGAGTCGTGAGACCTACATATTGCTTCTCACACAACTTGCAGGTGATCAGGTACACCACGTAGGTAGACCTACAATTTAGGCAAGAGCGCTTCTCATAAGTGCAGCCCATTACTTTTGACATTAAACTTTCTCCTGTATCCACTTTTTCACATGCCACACATGTTCTGTTGTGGCATCGGAACATTCCATGTGCAGTTAGCCAGGAGGAA
Source organism: Bombina bombina (assembly GCF_027579735.1). NCBI lineage: Eukaryota > Metazoa > Chordata > Amphibia > Anura > Bombinatoridae > Bombina > Bombina bombina. The sequence continues at coordinate 568,344,515 of NC_069501.1, forward strand.
TCATTTCTTAGCCTTTGGGGCAATTTAGTGGGGGCTATTATATTGCCTATTGTTTTCCCCCTTTTTTAAGCAAACTTACAGTTCTTGACTGAAATGTTAGCTAGGGCATCATCAGCCCTCAAAAGAGGGAGATGCTTTCTGACAATGTCACATATACCATTGAATTGTTCTGAGTAGTCCGTTATAAATAGAATATTCTCATTTCCTAAGGCCTGAGCTTGCTGGGTTCTCTTCGTATTTTTCTTCAGCAAATCAGATCTATTTAATTTTTCTACTGTATCAAATGCCTCATTAATAACATTTTTGTCATAACCTCTTTCCTTTAACCGTGCAGTTAAACCAGAAACTTGTTGTTGGTATTTAACCGGATCTGAACAATTTCTTTTTAAGCGTATAAATTGGCCCTTGGCAACCCCCTTAAATACACTCTTAGGGTGACAGCTGGTGGCATGCAGGAGGGTGTTGCCCAAAATGGGTTTCCTATAGACACAAGTGGAGACTGTTTCTCCACTTCCCCCTTAAAGGGTCATGTCCAAATAGTTAATTTGGACTGCATTCCATTCATGGGTAAAGCCTAAATTCAAATAATTCGTATTTAGATAGATTACAAAGGTTTGTAGTTAATCCTGTTCTCCTTGCCAGATAAATAAAAGGTCATCTATAAACCTCTTGTATAGCACAATACTCGATCCGAAGAGGTTCCCATCTCCATAGATGTGGCACTGCTCCCACCACCCCATGAAGAGGTTGGCATAGGATGGGGCGAACTTCGCCCCCATAGCAGTGCCACAAGTCTGGAGATAGAACCCCCCCCCCAAATTCAAAGTAATTGTTCCGCAAGAGAAAATTGGTGACTCGTAAGACAAAATCACAATACTCTTTGTTGTCTCCATGGTATTTCTCCATATAAAAGGCAACAGCCAACATGCCCTTCTCATGAGGATTTGATGAATAAAGTGATTTAACGTCTACCATTAACCACTTATATTCCTTATTCCAAACTATTTGGGATACCAGGTTGAGAATGTGAGTCCTTAACATGGCTCCACAAATCCGCCACCATAGGTTGCAGTATAAGGTCTAACCACTCCGAAAGGTGTTCTAATAATGACCCAATGCCACTTACTATTGGTCTTCCCACCACATTCTCCAGAGACTTGTGGACTTTCGGGAGGTGGTTAAAGACTGGAATAACTGGATTAGCCACCAAGAGGTAAACACTGGTATCCTTGTCAATGATGCCCTCATGCACCCCATCATCCACCAGATCCTTCAATTTGCTTTTGAATATCCTGGTGGGATCATTGTTAAGAATCCTATAATTTTGTGGATCCAGGAGTTGCCTGAGGGCCTCACCCACAAATGATGTCCTGTCCATTACCACCACTGAGCCTCCTTTATCGGCTGCCCTTATCACCAAATCTGAGTTCTTATTCAGATTATCCATAGCTTCCCTCTCAGCCTTAGTTAGGTTATATTTAAGTTTATCCATTCTATAAAACAGATTAGTCAAATCCAACTCAACTCTTTGGGGCCCATTTATTAAGCTCCATAGGGAGCTTGTGGGCCCATGTTTCTGGCGAGTCTTCAGACTCGCCAGAAACAGCAGTTATGAAGCAGCGGTCTAAAGACTGCTGCTCCATAACCCTGTCCACCTGCTCTGAGCAGGCGAACAGGAATCGCCAGAAATCAACCCGATCGAGTACGATCGGGTTGATTGACACCCCCCTGCTGGTGGCCGATTGGCCGCGGGTCTGCAGGGGGCGGCGTTGAACCAACAGCTCTTGTGAGCTGCTGGGTCAATTCTGAATACAGAGAGCGTATTGCTCTCCGCATTCAGCGAGGTCTTGCGGACCTGATCCGCAGTGTCGGATCAAGTCCACAAGACCTTTCTTAAATAGGGGCCTTTTTTTGGAATTTCTCAATTATTGGACCCCTACTCTGAATGGGATAAAAGTCAGTTTTACATTTTAATTTAGGGAATGACAAAGTATCAAGAGTTTCAATTTTATTGGAGTCACTATTTAGTGACTCCAATACAGATAAACCACATAAATCCTGAAAATCTAAGTGTTCAATTCCTGTACAATCTTTCCTCTGTAACAATAAATTCTCTGCTGGACTAAGATAAATACTGACAGTTTTATTACAAAAATGTTTCCTAAGGGTAATCTTCCTAATGAATCTATTGACATCCAACAGCATATTAAACAGGTTGAAAGAATTAGTAGGTACAAAACCCAAACCTAAACCAAGGACCTTAATCTCCAAATCACTTAAAGAATAAGAAGAAAGATTAATTACACTACTCATTGGTACCTTGTTTGTTTCTGACTCGTTCTCAATGTGTAACCTCCTTTGTATGCACCTTTTGTGCCTTGCCCCCCCCCCCATCTATTTTTGGGAGGCCATGGAAAAAACCTGATTTAATTACAATTGCTCTGCTGTGCTAGGTGAGTCTTCTACAGGTAATACAATTTCTTGAGTAGTTTATCTAGATGTATGCGTAGGTTGTTTAAGTATGGAGACAGGGGGTGCAGGTATTTCTTTAGATCTAACTGCCATATGTTGTTGTTGTGAATAAGGTATATTCTGGGTTGGTGGGGGTATGGAAGCTGGAGGTAGATTATAAAACCCTTCCTCTCCTGAACGTTCACCTTGTGAATCAGTATCACTATCAGTAAAATGTATTCGTCTGTTATGTCTTCCTCTCCCTCTACCCCTACGTCTCCCCCTGTTACCTCTGCCTCTACCCTCAGAAAAATTCCTTTGGTTAAATTCTTTCCTTTTCTGAAACCTTTCTTTTCTATTCCATATATATACTGTGTTGTTAGAATAATCTATCTGATCCCGAATGTACTTATTATGCTTGCGTTCCAAAAGTACAGACTTAGCTTCCAAAACAGCATCTCTTAATAACATATCAAACTTAAGATAATCAGTATGATAACATCTCTTATTCAATTCATCCTGTACCAGAACTATTTTTGCAGATACATCCTTTATCATTTTCATTTTATAGTCAATGAGCAAATTCATAAGCTTAAATGAGCAATCTGTGAGGGTATTATTCTAAAGGTTTATAAAGGCTTGGTCTTCAGTAGTGAACATGGGATATTTATCCAGCCTTAAACCCCTGGGTATCAATTGGAGTTTTAAATAAGACTCTAATGTCCAAACGTCCCATTTAAACTTATTTTCTTTCAAAACTAGATATTCCATTTCATCAAATAGTGCTGACAAAGAGTATTTTGAATGATCCAATGTAAAAACAGAATCTACATCTTGATTAAAAGTTTCTCTTTCATGTGGATTCCTTAGTGAAAAAAAGGGTTGTGTAGGTTTAGATACTGATGTAGCCTGTGCCTCCATAATCCCCTCTAATGTTCCGCTCTTTTGAGACTAGGTAGAAACACTTCCACAACTGTTCCCTGCAAGGAGATGAGGCGGGACCTAGCGCCTGTAATGATAATATAGCACAACACAGTTCTCTCCCTGCTCTTTCACAGTGTCCTGGGGTGTGGGTTTAAGCAAACAATTGAGCAGGCAAACAGAGGTTATAATAATGCATGCTTACCCCTGTTCTTATATCCTACTGCTCTTGATGTGAAGTGTACCTCCGGTGCGAATGGGGCTCCCTCAGACCGTCCTGTGATGTAGTTACACCAGCTCCGAATGCCCTCAGAAACCGACAACCGGGTTCGCCACCTTACCCGGTACACTTCTGCTTCAGCCCACGAGAAGCTCGGACAACCTCCTTGGGGTAGACCCGGAAGTAACCACAGGTCTGTTCTTCCACTTCTGATTGGATATCCAGTCGGCTCCTCCATTTCACCAGGGGTGTGTGAGTAATCTACCAATCATCCTGCGTCTCTGCAAAACAGCTCCTATCATCCACGGAGCGGGGTATATTCACTCTCCCATCTGCTGTGCTACACTCCAATAGGTCAGGAAATGCAAAACACATAAAAGATAGGAGCACCAGCCGGGAGTGTAATTAAAAACTTGAAATTTTATTTAGCCATATAAAAAGCCTGGGGCACAGACTGATTACAAATCAACAATTAGAAGTCAGCGTTAGAAGCAACAGCTGATGCATTTCGGCGAATGCCGTATTTGTAGCTGCTTGCTTCATATTCTAAAATACACTACTTAAAACCAAAAGCTGCTTCTCATTGGTTTTCTATAAATTGTTTAATAACACTCGTGTATGCATATTAACCACATCGTTCCTGACAAGTGCTCTAACCCAGATTCTAAACCAATAAACCCTATTTACACATATTTCCTGTTCTACATAATGGCCTGTCTAACAGTCCTATATTTAAGGTCAGTGGGTACTCTGTATATATGCATTAATGAGAAACCATATGAATATATACAGATTACTAGATAGAATGTACTCGTGAAAATAAAAGAACAAAAGAACAAGAGAGTGTGCATGTGGTGAACCATGATATATTACCATAGCGGGTTAACTATTCCACAAGTGTTGCTAAACTTCCATACCCCACAACACATGATTGAATATTGGACCAACACAGGAATATCCCTAGTCTACTGTACTGTCAGTTAGTCTGATTAACCAATGTAGTAACCCTTTCAAATGGTAAATCGTTGGGTGTAAATAAAATATCCATCAATGTATATAGAACATCCAGAAGGACAATAGGATGGAAGAACAACCTATCAATATTCACCTAGACAAATGGATAATACTTGTTTAGAGTGCTATATGTAACACATCTCAGCCTAATGTCACTATCCCTTTAAGACTTCCTTCTCTGACTGCTGCATTTGGGCAGTATTTACATTCAGCTTGCCTGCCTGATTAATCATTCATGCACCTGATTACCTCAGCCTCTTTTTAAGCCTTCTCAGGTCTAATGTGCTTTGCATTAACATTGAAGTGTGATCCTGAACAACAGAGGCTTGTGTCAGTTTCCTGCTTGAACTTACCATCTATTCCAAGATACAGCATTTTCTATTACCTATGCTAAATATCATCAAACCGCAAGTATCAAAAATATCTCCATTCTGTTTCCTGGACACAGCTACTTAACAATCTCTGAACTTTATTATGCTTTTGCTTACCATCACTCTCTAATCAAAATAACATCATCTTACTCAGAACTTTATAACTATTTCTGTGCTTCTAGTTGTCATTGCTGAAATAACCTGCAACAAACCTACGGCTAGATTTGGAGTTTTGTCGGTAACGACCCGAAAAACTAACGCCGGCTTTTTTCTGGCCGCACCATAAAAATAACTCTGGTATTGAGAGTCCACATAAAGGCTGCGTTAGGCTCCAAAAAAGGAGCGTAGAGCATTTTTAACGCAGCTTCAACTCTCGATACCAGAGTTGCTTACGCAAGCGGCCAGCCTCAAAAACGTGCTCGTGCACGATTCTCCCATAGGAAACAATGGGGCTGTTTGAGCTGAAAAAAAACCTAACACCTGCAAAAAAGCCGCGTTCAGCTCTTAACGCAGCCCCATTGTTTGCTATGGGGAAACACTTCCTACGTCTGCACCTAACACCCTAACATGTACCCCGAGTCTAAACACCCCTAACCTTACACTTATTAACCTCTAATCTGCCGCCCCCGCTATCGCTGACCCCTGCATATTATTATTAACCCCTAATCTGCCGCTCCGTAAACCGCCGCTACTTACATTATCCCTATGTACCCCTAATCTGCTGCCCTAACATCGCCGACCCCTATATTATATTTATTAACCCCTAATCTGCCGCCCACAACGTCGCCTCCACCTAACTACACTTATTAACCCCTAATCTACCGAGCGGACCTGAGTGCTACTATAATAAAGTTATTAACCCCTAATCCGCCTCACTAACCCTATAATAAATAGTATTAACCCCTAATCTGCCCTCCCTAACATCGCCGACACCTAACTTCAATTATTAACCCCTAATCTGCCGACCGGAGCTCACCGCTATTCTAATAAATGGATTAATCCCTAAAGCTAAGTCTAACCCTAACACTAACACCCCCCTAAATTAAATATAATTTACATCTGACGAAATTAATTAACTCTTATTAAATAAATTATTCCTATTTAAAGATAAATACTTACCTGTAAAATAAATCCTAATATAGCTACAATATAAATTATAATTATATTATAGCTATTTTAGGATTTATATTTATTTTACAGGCAACTTTGTAATTATTTTAACCAGGTACAATAGCTATTAAATAGTTAAGAACTATTTAATAGCTAAAATAGCTAAAATAATTACAAATTTACCTGTAAAATAAATCCTAACCTAAGTTACAATTAAACCTAACACTATACTATCAATAAATTAATTAAATAAACTACCTACAATTACCTACAATTAACCTAACACTATACTATCAATAAATTAATTAAATACAATTCCTACAAATAAATACAATTAAATAAACTAGCTAAAGTACAAAAAATAAAAAAGAACTAAGTTACAAAAAATAAAAAAATATTTACAAACATAAGAAAAATATTACAACAATTTTAAACTAATTACACCTACTCTAAGCCCCCTAATAAAATAACAAAGACCCCCAAAATAACAAAATGCCCTACCCTATTCTAAATTACTACATTTCAAAGCTCTTTTACCTTACCAGCCCTGAACAGGGCCCTTTGCGGGGCATGCCCCAAGAAATTCAGCTCTTTTGCCTGTAAAAAAAAACATACAATACCCCCCCCAACATTACAACCCACCACCAACATACCCCTAATCTAACCCAAACCCCCCTTAAATAAACCTAACACTAAGCCCCTGAAGATCTTCCTACCTTGTCTTCACCCTACCAGGTTCACCGATCCGTCCTGAAGAGCTCCTCCGATGTCCTAATCCAAGCCCAAGCGGGGGGCTGAAGAGGTCCATGATCCGGCTGAAGTCTTCATCCAAGCGGGAGCTGAAGAGGTCCATGATCCGGATGAAGTCTTCGAACAACGGCATCTTCAATCTTCTTTCTTCCGGATCCATCTTGCAGACCTCCGACGCGGAACATCCTCTTCTCCCGACGCCTACTAGCCGAATGACGGTTCCTTTAAGGGACGTCATCCAAGATGGCGTCCCTCGAATTCCGATTGGCTGATAGGATTCTATCAGCCAATCGGAATTAAGGTAGGAATATTCTGAATCAGAATCAAGATCAATCCGATTGGCTGATCCAATCAGCCAATCAGATTGAGCTTGCATTCTATTGGCTGATCGGAACAGCCAATAGAATGCAAGCTCAATTGATTGGCTGATCGAATCAGCCAATCGGATTGAACTTGATTCTGATTGGCTGATTCCATCAGCCAATCAGAATATTCCTACCTTAATTCCGATTGGCTGATAGAATCCTATCAGCCAATCGGAATTCGAGGGACGCCATCTTGGATGACGTCCCTTAAAGGAACCGTCATTCGGCTAGTAGGCGTCGGGAGAAGAGGATGTTCCGCGTCGGAGGTCGGCAAGATGGATCCGGAAGAAAGAAGATTGAAGATGCCGTTGATAGAAGACTTCATCCGGATCATGGACCTCTTCAGCTCCCGCTTGGATGAAGACTTCATCCGGATCATGGACTTCTTCAGCCCCCCGCTTGGGCTTGGATCAGGACATCGGAGGAGCTCTTCAGGACGGATCGGTGAACCTGGTATGGTGAAGATAAGGTAGGAAGATCTTTTTTACAGGCAAAAGAGCTGTATTTCTTGGGGCATGCCCCGCAAAGGGCCCTGTTCAGGGCTGGTAAGGTAAAAGAGCTTTGAACTTTATTTATTTAGAATAGGGTAGGGCATTTTTTTTATTTTGGGGGGCTTTGTTATTTTATTAGGGGGCTTAGAGTAGGTGTAATTAGTTTTAAATTGTTGTAATATTTTTCTTATGTTTGTAAATATTTTTTTATTTTTTGTAACTTAGTTCTTTTTTATTTTTTGCACTTTAGCAAGTTTATTTAATTGTATTTATTTGTAGGAATTTTATTTAATTAATTTATTGATAGTGTAGTGTTAGGTTAATTGTAGGTAGTTTATTTAATTAATTTATTGATAGTATAGTGTTAGGTTTAATTGTAACTTAGGTTAGGATTTCTTTTACAGGTAAATTTGTAATTATTTTAACTAATTTAGCTATTGTACCTGGTTAAAATAAATACAAAGTTACCTGTAAAATAAATATTAATCCTAAAATAGCTATAATATAATTATAATTTATATTGTAGCTATATTAGGATTTATTTTACAGGTAAGTATTTAGCTTTAATTAGGAATAATTTATTTAATAAGAGTTAATTAATTTCGTTAGATTAAAATTATATTTAACTTAGGGGGGTGTTAGTGTTAGGGTTAGACCTAGCTTTAGGGGTTAATACATTTATTAGAATAGCGGTGAGCTCCGGTCGGCAGATTAGGGGTTAATAATTAAAGTTAGGTGTCGGCGATGTTAGGGAGGGCAGATTAGGGGTTAATACTATTTATTATAGGGTTAGTGAGGCGGATTAGGGGTTAATAACTTTATTATAGTAGCGCTCAGGTCCGGTCGGCAGATTAGGGGTTAATAAGTGTAGGCAGGTGGAGGTGACGTTGAGGGGGGCAGATTAGGGGTTAATAAATAAAATACAGGGGTCGGCGGTGTTAGGGGCAGCAGATTAGGGGTACATAAGGATAACGTAGGTGGCGGCGCTTTGCGATCGGCAGATTAGGGGTTAATAAGTGTAGGTAGGTGGAGGCGACGTTGTGGGGGGCAGGTTAGGGGTTAATAAATATAATACAGGGGTCGGCGGTGTTAGGGGCAGCAGATTAGGGGTACATAAGGATAACGTAGGTGGCGGTCGGCAGATTAGGGGTTAAAAAAAAATATTTGAGTGTCGGCGATGTGGGGGGACCTCGGTTTAGGGGTACATAGGTAGTTTATGGGTGTTAGTGTACTTTAGAGCACAGTAGTTAAGAGCTTTATAAACCGGCGTTAGCCAGAAAGCTCTTAACTACTGACTTTTTTCCTGCGGCTGGAGTTTTGTCGTTACATGTCTAACGCTCACTTCAGAAACGACTCTAAATACCGGAGTTAGAAAAATCCCATTGAAAAGATAGGATACGCAATTGACGTAAGGGGATCTGCGGTATGGAAAAGTCGCGGCTGAAAAGTGAGCGTTAGACCCTATTTTGAGTGACTCCAAATACCGGCGGTAGCCTAAAACCAGCGTTAGGAGCCTCTAACACTGGTTTTCACGGCTAATGCCAAAATCTAAATCTAGGCCTATGTGATTTAAAATGGAGGTTTATTCAACCTTGAATTTATAGCTCTAAAATGGATGCTCCTTGCAATTTAAAGTGCGTATGTCTAAACTCTTGTATAACAGATTATCAAGGCCACATTGTTGAAGATAGAAAAAGCTAGACAAGTTTTGTTGATGTTAAAATGATGCTAAAAATACATATAAAAAGAAAACAATAAATGATGACGTCATCCAAATAAAAAACTATAAAAACACCTTGTTGTAAACATGAGGCAGGTGACTCTGACAGGATATTATAGAGCATTTCTAAGGATAAGATTTGGTTGCAAAGAAGTCATTTCGAGTGGTATGTAACAATTGTTATTGAAAGCAAGTTTAAACTGATAGTCTTTTAACTCTGTGTGTACTTCTGTAAGCTGATTTTTATGTATAATAAAAATTTATTTTTAAACAATGTTATCTTCTCAAGTACCATTTCTTTATTGTACTCAAAAAGTTTCTTTGTAAGAAATGAGACCTGTTTCACTGATATAATATTTAAAGGTCAGTGCTTGGAATTCATATTTCAATATAACTGTGCTTTAAGACCTTATAAGTGAATTAGGTGTGAACCACTACTCTCTTTTGAAGTGTCCTCACACAAAGGTCCTGATACTCTTGTATCACTGACCCCTGGAATTTAAAAGTCAGGTTTTTTCTTGCTGATGAGAGAATTGCTTCTTTCTCTGGATAACTGAGCAACTTGACAACCACATCTCTCGGGGGGCATCCCCTTTAGGTTTAGCTCGTAGTTCCCGGTGTGCTCGTTCTAGTAGGAACACATCCTCTCCCATTTTTCCCTGTTATTGCTTGAAACATTTGTTGTAGATAGTCATCCAGCTCTGCATTCGTGATCAACTCCGGCACTCCTTTCAATCTCAGATTACATCTTCGGCTTCTATTTTCCAGGTCTTCCATTTTGTCCTGGATTTCAGATATTATTTGCTGTTGTGTGGAGGCTTGGTTATTTAGAGTTAGAATTTATTCTGCTGTAGATGTCTCAGTTTCTTCCAAGGAAGCAACTCTGGTACCCAGATCAACAATGTCCTGTTTAATATCAGCTAAACTGCTAGTTACAGTGTTTTGTAAGGTATCAAATTTCTCCCACATCTCTTCAAAATTCACATTAAAGGGACAGTAAAGTAAAAAAAATCTTTCATGATTTAAATAGGGCATGTCATTTTAAACAACTTTCCATTTTACTTTTATTATTAATTTTGCTTTGTTCTCTTGGCATTCTTAGTTGTAAGCTAAATCTAGGAGGTTCATGTGCTAATTTATTAGACCTTGAAGACTGCCTGTAATCTGAAAGCATTTTTGACAGTTTTTCACCACTAGAGGGCGTTAGTTCATGTGTTTCATTTAGATAGCATTGAGCTCAGGCATGTGAAGCTCCTAGGAGTCAGCACTGATTGGCTAACAATGCAAGTCTGTCAAAAGAACTGAAATAAGTGGGCAGTTTGCAGATTCATAGATACAAGATAATCACAGAGGTAAAAAGTATATTATTATAACTGTGTTCGTTATGCAAAATTGGGGAATGGGTAATAAAGGGATTATTTACCTTTTTAAACAACAAAAATTCTGGTGTTTACTGTCCCTTTAATATCTTGCTTGGAGAATTTAAGATCTGCTTTAGTAGCTGGTGTTAGGTCTGCGCTGGCGGTCTTGGAATCTGTATCAGACTCTAGATCTTCCTCTAGTAATTGGTTTTGAGCTTCTAATATCTTGTCCCCTTTTGTAGGTTTAAAAAATAGGTTAGCTGACGGTGTTTTAGTTGCCATTGGCGGTTTATTCTGTTTCCTAGCCGACATCTCCTGTATGCTTTATAGGGGATATTATATGGTATCAAGGGTGTGTTGCAGCTCCTTTAAACTCTTTATAAAGAGGCTCAGTTAATATCTGCAGCAATATAATATTCTTTCTAGAGTTGCTTATCTTTAATGTGTATGATTTGGATATCCACCCAGTTGTTTAGTTACAGCTCAGCTTGAATGACTCTCAAATCTTCCATGTTAATCAGACACCTAATACGAGGGCCTTCTTTATTTTTAACAGACATATGCAATAATACTTATTAGGTTTTTTGTTATATACAAATTAGATATTCACAAATTATATTGCAATTGTCTTAAACTTGGTCACCACAGTCCATATATCAAAGTTCATTCGACCAAATTACCTTTCTCTAGTAAGGTGTATACTTTTTTTTTTTTTTTTTTTTATTGAGGTTCCAAGACAAGAACAAATATAAATATATCAAACTGCATATTCCACCACCAAAGCTCCAGACCAGTGTAGGAGTGGGAACAATGTGATAAGATCAGTATGTCCTGATGCAGAAATCTATGACCAAGCTGTATATGAAACAGTTTGGGCTAGATGTTGAGGTAATTGTTGGATAATCACTGATCAATTCACAACAAATGGTATTGTGACCGGTCACGGTCATGTCCAAACACCCCCCCCCCCAACAAAATGTAAATTTTATATATACAGAATTTATATAGTTTCTATAAGGAGGTAGTTTGAAAAAAGCTCTATTTTCTTTCATGTAATTGGCAAGAGTCCATGAGCTAGTGACGCATGGGATATAAAATCCTTCCAGGAGGGGCAAAGTTTCCCAAACCTCAAAATGCCTATAAATACACCCCTCAACACACCCACAATTCAGTTTTACAAACTTTGCCTCCTATGGAGGTGGTGAAGTTTGTGCTAAGATTTCTACGTTGATATGCGCTTCTCAGCCTTGTTGAAGCCTGATTCCTCTCAGAGTACAGCGAATGTCAGAGGGACGTGAAGGGAGTATCACTTATTGAATACGATGATTTCCCTAACGGGGGTCTATTTCATAGGTTCTCTGTTATCGGTCGTAGAGATTCATCTCCTACCTCCCTTTTCAGTTCGACGATATACTCTCAATTTACCATTACCTCTACTGATAACTGTTTCAGTACGGGTTTGGCTATCTGCTATATGTGGATGGGTGTCTTTTGGTAAGTATGTTTTTTATTACTTAAGACACCTCAGATATGGTTTAGCACTTTATGCATTATATAAAGTTCTAAATATATGTATTGTACTTATATTTGCCATGAGTCAGGTTCATGTATTTCCTTCTGCAGACTGTCAGTTTCATATTTGGGGAATATAAACATTTTTTTAAGAAATTTTTTTTTCTTACCTGGGGTTTAGTCTTTTTTTCAATTGACTACTTCTTGCAAATTACGGGCGGTATTAGGCCCGCGGGTGCGTCAAATGCTAAACTTTATTGCGTCATTCTTGGCGCGAGAATTTTTATGGCGCGAAAAATATGTCTATGACGCAAATTTGTAATTTCCGGCGTCATAGTAGACGCCGAAGCCTTACACACGGTTGCGTCATTAGTGACGTGAGTGTGTCATTTCCGGTTATTATTGGCGCAAAAAAAGTTTTTAGTTACGTTGTGTGTCATACTTGGCGCCAAACTTTTTCATTATTTCAATACCCCATTGATGTTTGCCTCTTGCCTTTTTCTCTATCAGAGGGCTATAATATTTGCATTTTTTCCCATTCCTGAAACTGTCATATAAGGAAATTGATAATTTTGCTTTATATGTTGTTTTTTCTTTTACATTTTGCAAGATGTCTCAATCTGATCCTGCCTCAGAAGTTTCTGCTGGAACATTGCTGCCTGACATCGGTTCTACCAAAGCTAAGTGCATTTGTTGTAAGATTGTGGAAATTATTTTGCCGAATGTCATTTGTAATAGTTGTCATGATAAACTTTTACATGCAGATAGTGTGTCCATCAGTAATAGTACATTGCCAGTGGCAGTTCCTTCAACTTCTAATGTACATGATATACCTATGAATTTTAAAGAATTTGTTTCTGATTCTATCCATAAGGCTTTGTCTGCATTTCCACCTTCTAATAAACGTAAAAGGTCTTTTAAAACTTCTCATTCAGTTGATGAAATTTCTAATGACCAACAACATAATAATTTATCCTCTTCTGATGAGGATCTGTCTGATACAGAAGATCCTTCCTCAGACATTGACACTGACAAATCTACTTATTTATTTAAAATAGAGTATATGCGTTCTTTATTAAAAGAAGTGTTAATTACTTTGGATATTGAGGTAACCAGTCCTCTTGATGTTCAGTCTAATAAATGTTTAAATGCTGTTTTTAAACTTCCTGTTGTTTCTCCAGGGGTTTTTCCTATTCCTGGGGCTATTTCTGATATGATTTCTAAGGAATGGAATAAGCCAGGTACTTCTTTTACTCCTTCTTCAAGGTTTAAAAAATTGTATCCTTTACCAGAAAATTCTATAGAGTTTTGGGAAAAAATCCCCAAAGTTGATGGGGCTATTTCTACTCTTGCTAAACGTACCACTATTCCTATGGAAGATAGTACTTCCTTTAAGGATCCTTTAGATAGGAAGCTTGAATCTTATCTAAGGAAGGCCTATTTATATTCAGGTCATCTTCTCAGACCTGCAATTTCTTTGGCTGATGTTGCGACTGCATCAACTTTCTGGTTGGAGAATTTAGCGCAACAAGATTTGGATTCTGACATATCTAGCATTATTCGCTTACTGCAATATGCTAATCATTTTATTTGTGATGCCATTTTTGATATTATCAAAATTGATGTTAGATCCATGTCTTTAGCTATATTAGCTAGAAGAGCTTTGTGGCTTAAATCTTGGAATGCTAATATGACATCTAAATCTAGATTACTATCTCTTTCTTTCCAAGGTAATAATTTATTTGGTTCTCAGTTGGATTCTATTATTTCAACTGTCACTGGGGGAAAGGGAGTTTTTCTACCTCAGGATAAAAAAACCTAAGGCTAAATCTAAGGCTTCTAATCGTTTTCGTTCCTTTCGTCAAAATAAGGAACAAAAACTTAATCCTTCCCCCAAGGAATCTGTTTCCAATTGGAAGCCTTCCTCAAATTGGAATAAATCCAAGCCATGTAAGAAACCAAAGTCAGCCCCTAAGTCCGCATGAAGGTGCGGCCCTCATTCCAGCTCAGCTGATAGGGGGCAGATTAAGGTTTTTCAAGGATATTTGGATAAATTCTGTCCAAAATCAATGGATTCAGAGCATTGTCTCTCAAGGGTATCGAAAATGATTCAGAGTAAGACCTCCTGTGAGAAGATTTTTTCTCTCACGTATCCCAGCAAATCCAGTAAAAGCTCAGGCTTTCCTGAAGTGTGTTTCAGACCTGGAGTCTTCAGGGGTAATCATGCCAGTTCCTTTTCAGGAACAAGGTTTGGGGTTTTATTCAAATCTATTCATTGTCCCAAAGAAGGAAAATTTATTCATACCAGTCCTGGATCTGAAAATTTTGAATCGTTATGTAAGAGTACCAACTTTCAAGATGGTGACTATAAGGACTATTCTGCCTTTTGTTCAGCAAGGACATATGTCCACAATAGACTTACAGGATGCATACCTTCATATTCCGATTCATCCAGAACATTATCAGTTTCTGAGATTCTCTTTTCTAGACAAGCATTACCAATTTGTTGCTCTTCCATTTGGCCTAGCAACAGCTCCAAGAATCTTTTCAAAGGTTCTAGGCGCCCTACTCTCTATAATCAGAGAACAGGGTATTGTGGTGTTTCCTTATTTGGACGATATCTTTGTACTAGCTCAGTCTTTACGTTCTGCAGAATCTCACACGAATCAACTAGTGTTGTTTCTTTGGAAACATGGTTGGAGGATCAATTTACCAAAAAGTTTCTTGATTCCTCAGACAAGGGTCACCTTTTTAGGCTTCCAGATAGATTCAGTGTCCATGACTCTGTCTCTAACAGACAAGAGACGTTTAAAATTGGTTGCAGCCTGCCGGCACCTTCAGTCTCAGTCATTCCCTTCAGTGGCTATGTGCATGGAAGTTTAAGGTCTCATGACTGCAGCATTGGACGCGATCCCCTTTGCTCTTTTTCACATGAGACCTCTACAGCTTTGTATGCTGAACCAATGGTGCAGGGATTATACAAAGATATCACAATTAATATCCTTAAATCCCAATGTACGACACTCTCTGATGTGGTGGATAGATCACCATTGTTTAGTTCAAGGGGCTTCTTTTGTTCGGCCAACCTGGACTGTGATCACAACAGATGCAAGTCTTTCAGGTTGGGGAGCTGTTTGGGGGATCTCTGACAGCACAAGGGGTTTGGAAATCTCAAGAGGCAAGATTACCAATAAATATTTTAGAACTCCGTGCAATTCTCAGAGCTCTTCAGTTTTGGCCTCTGTTAAAGAGAGAACCGTTCATTTGTTTTCAGACAGACAATATCACAACAGTGGCATATGTCAATCATCAGGGTGGGACTCACAGTCCCCAGGCTATGAAAGAAGTATCTCGGATACTTGCTTGGGCGGAATCCAGCTCCTGTCTAATCTCTGCGGTGCATATCCCAGGTGTAGACAATTGGGAGGCGGATTATCTCAGCCGTCAGACTTTACATCCAGGGGAGTGGTCTCTCCATCCAGATGTGTTTTCTCAGATTGTTCAGATGTGGGGTCTTGCAGAGATAGATCTCATGGCCTCTGATCTAAACAAGAAACGCCCCAGATACCTGTCCAGGTCCAGGGATGTTCAGGCGGAAACAGTGGATGCGCTGACACTTCCTTGGTGTTATCATCCTGCTTACATTTTCCCGCCTCTAGTTCTCCTTCCAAGAGTGATCTCCAAAATCATCATGGAACAATCATTTGTGTTGCTGGTGGCTCCAGCATGGCCACACAGGTTTTGGTATGCAGATCTGGTTTGGATGTCCAGTTGCCAGCCTTGGCCACTTCTGTTAAGGCCAGACCTACTGTCTCAAGGTCCGTTTTTCCATCAGGATCTCAAATCATTAAATTTGAAGGTATGGAAATTGAACGCTTAGTACTAAGTCATAGAGGTTTCTCTGACTCAGTGATTAATACTATGTTACAAGCTCGTAAATCTGTCTCTAGAAAGATTTATTATAGAGTTTGGAAGACTTACATTTCATGATGTTCTTCTCATAAATTCTCTTGGCATTCTTTTAGAATTCCTAGAATTTTACAGTTTCTTCAGGATGGTTTGGATAAGGGTTTGTCTGCAAGTTCCTTGAAGGGACAAATCTCAACTCTTTCTGTTTTATTGCACAGAAAGATTGCTATACTTCCTGATGTTCACTGTTTTGTACAGGCTTTAGTTCGTATTAAGCCTGTCATTAAATAAATTTCTCCTCCTTGGAGTCTTAATTTGGTTCTGAAGGCTTTACAGGCTCCTCCATTTGAGATTATGCATTCTTTAGACATTAAACTACTTTCTTGGAAAGTGTTGTTCCTTTTGGCTATCTCTTCTGCTAGAAGAGTTTCTGCGCTATCTGCTCTTTCTTGTGAGTCTCCTTTTCTGTTTTTTCATCAGGATAAGGCAGTTTTGAGGACTTCTTTTCAATTTTTACCTAAGGTTGTGAATTCTAACAACATTATTAGAGAAATTGTTGTCCCTTCCTTGTGTCCTAATTCTAAGAATTCTTTGGAAAGATCCTTACATTCTTTGGATGTGGTAAGAGCTTTGAAATATTATGTGGACGCTACTAAAGATTTCAGGAAGACTTCCAGTCTATTTGTTTTATTTTCTGGTCATAAGGTCAGAAGGCTTCTGCTATTTCCTTGGCTTCTTGGTTGAAACTTTTGATTCATCAAGCTTATTTGGAGTCGGGTCAGGCCCCGCCTCAGAGAATTACAGCTTATTCTACTAGATCAGTCTCCACTTCGTGGGCCTTTAAGAATGAAGCTTCAGGTGATCAGATTTGCAAAGCGGCAACTTGGTCCTCTTTGCATACATTTACTAAATTCTACCGTTTTGATGTATTTGCTTCTTCAGAAGCAGTTTTTGGTAGAAAAGTTCTTCAGGCAACTGTTTCAGTTTGATTCTTCTGCTTTTGATTTAAGTTTTATTCTTTCATTTATGAGAATAAACTTATTTTTTTAGGTTGTGGATTAATTTTTTCAGCCTAAAATGGCTGTTTTTATTTTTATCCCTCCCTCTCTAGTGACTCTTGCGTGGAGTTCCACATCTTGGGTATTGCTATCCCATACGTCACTAGCTCATGGACTCTTGCCAATTACATGAAAGAAAACATAATATATGTAAGAACTTACCTGATAAATTCATTTCTTTCATATTGGCAAGAGTCCGTGAGGCCCACCCTTTTTATGGTGGTTATGATTTTTTGTATAAAGCACAATTATTTCCAAATTTCTTTTGTTGATGCTTTCTACTCCTTTCTTTATCACCCCACTGCTTGGCTATTCGTTAAACTGAATTGTGGGTGTGGTGAGGGGTGTATTTATAGGCTTTTTGAGGTTTGGGAAACTTTGCCCCTCCTGGTAGGATTGTATATCCCATACGTCACTAGCTCATGGACTCTTGCCAATATGAAAGAAATGAATTTATCAGGTAAGTTCTTACATAAATTATGTTTTTTCCGTTTGTAAGTACGAGTTGTACTTAAGTCATATGTCTGTAACCCGGGGACTGCCTATATTGTAAATATGTTTCTATTCAAAGATGTAATTCATCTATGTCCATTTAAATTTTGACCAGAATATTACTTTAATATTTTTGAGAATGAGATAATCTAGCAGCATATTTGTTACTAATAAATAAGCAACCATGTCAATATTTTTAAAGCTCTATTATTACTTTTAATGCTTTAAAATGCTAATAAAAAAGCTCTAAAGTGCCATTGTGACTATGTAAATGTATTGTAATATAGGTATCATTAATAAAAAAAAAGTGATTTCTTGTACCTTTGTCAAAAACAGTATATCGCCAATCCTTCTTTCTAGGATAACCCAAAATACTGAAAATCCAATTGTCACAAGGACAGAAAATGATGTGAAATTTTCTGAACAGGGGCACTTATAGCAAAACAAACTTTTCCCTATGCTATTCAAAGCTAAAAAATGTTTTCCTGTTGCAAGTTACATACAAATTCAACTTAAGAACAAACCTGCAGAACCTATCTTGTTCGTGACCTGGGAACTGCCTACATGTATTGGCAAAAATGCTTATAGTAAAAGATATAACTGCTTTAGTGTTAGCATTTTTCTCTGCACATGCATGTAAAGCATAGCTAGATATTCTCAGTGCCACAGCATTTTAAATAATGCAGCTACTCAGATTGCCAGTGGGGCTTGTATCATGTCAGTAATTAACAAATTGAATCCTTACCAGATGGTACAAGCACCTTAGGCTCTTTGTGCAAGTGCTGTTTTTAAAATGCTGGTGCACTGTGCTTCAATACACATTTGAAACAGCTATATATTTTATTAGAAGCATTTTTTTGCTAATATATTCTTCTATTCAAAACTGAAATGCATGGATGTGGATTTAAATTTTGGATGGAATGTCCCTTTAAGCAATAGGTTAAAAACAGGGTGAAGTAAATAATTTTCTATGAATGCCCAACTATAGGTAGGGTTGGCAGGCGTCCGGTATTAGACCGGACAGTCCGGTATTTTAATGTTCTGTCCGGTAAAGTCTATAGAAGACAACCGGACACTTCTTCTGCTTTTTTTTCTCTAATCATCAATGGCCGTGGGTTTAGGTGGAGTGACTCGCTGCAATGCCGGCTAGGGCAGGCAGGAGTGGTAACAACTGAGTAAGGCACTGAGGTTAGATTATCTGAGCCAGCCAGGGTGAGTGTATGTCCAAGCGTTACAATGTCATCAGTGGTCGTGAGTCAGGTGGTGTGCCGCAGTGCCGGTTGGGGTAGGCGTGGTATGCGACGTCAACGAGTGCAGCACGGGTGCCGTGTTTTGAAAACTTTCAACGGAGTGAGTCAGGCAGTCTGGCTGTCAGTGAGGGTTTTGATTTAACTTGCAGCCTGACAGACTTTAGGAACAAGCCTCGGAAATTAACAGCTACTTACTTCACAGATCGTTAAGGTATGATAGTGAGAGAGTGACATATTATATATATATATATATATATATATATATATGTGTATATATATATATATATATATATATATATATGTGTGTGAATATATATATGAGCAGCTGGAGAGCACTCGCACTTCTAGGTCAACCTGCCAGGGTGCATGCAAAAACATGAATAGGAATACACAAATGGCTTGCACTCACTGAACTTTTAAAACGTGCCTTTCTTTGTGACGTTTTGGGGACCACGCCTGAGGAAGGGGATACGGTCCCCGAAACATCACAAATAAAGGCACGTTTTAAAAGTCCAGTGAGTGCAAGCCATTTGTCTATTCCTGTGATAATATATATATATATATATGTATATATATGTGTGTATATATATATATATATATATATTATATACAGTATATATACACAAGTATATATATATATATATATATATATAAACACTTACACGTACATTTCAGTAATTGATTTCACTTGTAGTAGTATATACTGTATATGTGTGTGTGTGGAAAAAAATAAATAAATATATATATACATACTTTCCAACTGTCCCGTTTTTGCCAGAACAGTCCCGGAATTTGGGACCGGGTCCCGGCCTTTTAAATGTCCCGCACTTTTTGAGTTAGCTAGCGCGATCGTGCCACTCTGAGGCCCTCCTCCTTTGAACTTTTAATTCTCCAATCTCGCGCGGTCAGCAGCAGCGACGAGCAGAGGTGATGTCACCAGGCATCTCACGTGACCACCCCGCGTTGCCGCTCACTAGACTCAACACGCGGCAGCAAGCAGGAGGGACACAGTACTGTCTGACAGAGCAGCTGAGAGTGTCACTACTGTCGCACACACGCCCGGGGCCTAATCCTCTGACTTGAGCCGATCTGGACCAGAGAGGTGAGACTCAGCCCTGCATAAATGAACCGGCTCAGCTCAGGCTGCAATAAAAGGTTTAAAGCCAGCTCAGCTGCTGCTGCTAATACCAACCGTGAAACACCAGAATTATTTAAAAAAATATTAATAACATTTTTTGGGACTTATTAGTTTTATTTGTCAGACTTAGTCTGTTATGTAGGAAAAAAGGGTAATAACAAAATGACAAACTATAAACTAACTGTAACAACCAGCAGGTAGATAATTTGCAAATCTGAGGGGTAATTAAAAAATAGTAAAGCTTCTTAATTTTTGAATTACCCTGGCTGATATTAGCAAATGATCTGCCACTGTTATAATATACAGAGTTTATTTGTTATTATCTGTTGGTTCTGTAAGTACAGATGTAGTAAAGCTTCTGAAGCTTTACTACAAAATATCTGTACTTATAGAACCAACAGATTAGATAACAAATAAACTGTATACAGTGGCAGATCATTTGCTAATAATATAGCCAGGGTAATTCAAAAATTAAGAAGCTTTACTGAAAAATATCTCTACCAGCAGATATAACAAATAAATCAACAGCTTAGTGGCAGATTATTTGCTAATAGCATTGAGATAGGCATTCCATGCCCCCCCCTACATAATATATAGCCCCCATGTGTCACCCAGCATATAATATATAGCCCCCATCCCCCTTCATAATATTTTGCCCCTTAGTGCTAACCCTGCATAAATATCTGCCACCCATGTGCCCCCTCTACATAATATCTGCCCCCCATGTGTCCCCCTGCATGCTATCTGTTCCCCATGTGCCCCCCTGCACAATGTCTGGCCCCCATATGCCCCCCTGCATAATATCTGGTCCCTAATGTGCCCCTTGCAAAATGTTTGTCCCCTATGTTCCCCCCTGCATAATTGCTGGTCCCCATGATGTGCCACCTTCCTAATATCTGGTCCCCACGTGACATGGCCCCTGCATATTATCTGGTCCACATGTGTCCCCCCTGCACAATGGCTGGACCCAATGTTCCCCCTGCATAATATCTAGTCCCCATATGCCCACCTCCACAGTGTCTGGCCCCTATGTGCCCCCCTGCATAACATATGGCCCACTTGAGCCTCGCATCACACAACTAAAAATCCCACACTCTGCAAAATGTTGGCACTTCCTGCAGCAGAGGGCAGGAAAATGTGTATAGCCAGAGTGACAGCTGTTTGTACAGGGTGTATATAACCAGTCTGTTGGTGATATAACTCCTTATTAGCTGCTCTAGATTTCTCCCTGTAGTATGAATGTATATAGAAACAAATGCTACATATAATCAGTTGTCTCTTTATAACACACCGTGCTATAAATATTCATGTTATAGCTTTGCTTATTATGACCACCTCTTCTCTCAGAGCATTTTGACAGTGTTTCACCACTAGAGGGTGTTAGTTCATGTGTGTCATATAGATAACACTGTGCTCACGCATGTGGAGTTCCAGGGAGCCAGCTCTGATTGGCTAAAATGGATGTCTGTCAAAAGAACTGAAATAAGGGGGCAGTTTGCTGAGGCTTAGATCCAAGGTATTTACAGGTAAAACGTGTATTTTTTATAATTGTGTTGGTTATGCAAAACTAGGGAATTGGTAATAAAGAGATTATCTATCTTTTAAAACAATGCAAATTCTGGTGTACACAGAATTGGAATGTTTTCAACACAATGAGATAGCAGTAGCATATGATGCATGGGCCATTTATTTAATTAATTCCATTCTGTACATTCTACTTCTATTTTCATATTTTATATATATATATATATATATATATATATATATATATATATATATATATATATATATATATTCTGCACCATAAATAAATAGGCAGAGCTAAATTATGCTAATTATGTGGGTTTGGCAAAGTGGGCGGGGCTTTAGGGCAGGGGGGGTGGTTAAACATTCCATGCAGGTAATTGATAGCTGCAAAGTGTCCCTGGAAATTTTTTTCAAATGTTGGCAACTATGATATATATATATATATATATATATATATATATATATATATATATATATATATACATATATACACACACACACACACACGTGTATAAATTTGAACAGGAGGGGTTCAGTACTTAATACAGAGGGTACACACCTTATAATTGACAACATGTGGAAAATATGGTCAAAATACCAACTGAATTCTGCTTGATTATGGATCTGAAGCAGTGATTATAGGGCTATCAGTTTGTAATTTTAATGAGGCTGATGGAGCAACAGTCGCTTAAAAAAGAGAGGAATACAAATGGAGGTAACATGTAGACCTAAGTTGGCATGAGAGTGACACTGCATATATACTATATATGTATATATTAGTGTATGTGCATATAAATATATATGATATACCTGTATCTGTTTATCAGTATATATATTTTTACATTTATATATGTATTATATGTCAATATATATCTATATATATATATACATCTAGAAAAAAAAAAGCATGCAAATTATTTTTATAAAACAAAATATATATAAATACACTCACTATATATTTTGTTTTATAAAAATAAAAAATAATTTGTGTGCTTTTTTTCTACTGCAACCACATAGTTGCCAACATTTAAAAAAAAATTCCAGGGACACTTTGCAGCAGAGCAAGCAAGCAGGTTACTGGAGTATTGATGACCTACTGTTCAACTGCTCCGCCCACTCAGTTCTGCAATCAAAACACACCCATTTGAAAGTTATAGTATAATTTAGACTTATCCATAGTTTATTATACGGATTACAGCACCAAGCTCTTACACCTACCCAGTCTCTGGAACACATTCTGGGCATATGGTTATTTTTACAACACAGCATCAAAATTAGAAAGAAATAATATGTGAACCCATTCAATAATAATAATATTCCATTAGGAATGAAATATATTTAAGTAATACACTATATCTATTTATCATCTATCTATCTGTGTATATATATATATATATATATATATATATATATATATATATATATATATATATACATATACACCATACCCCCCAACTGTCCCGATTTTCGCGGGACAGTCCCGATTTTAGGGGTCTGTCCCTCTGTCCCGAGTTGCTAGCCATCTGTCCCGATTTGCCCCAGGCATTTAAAAATTTTTTTTTTTTTTTTTTTTTTAAATTCTGTTGGGCCCATACTCAGAAGCAGCTGACTTTGCTCTGACAGTTTTAAATACCTGTTATATTCCCTGTGGAAAAGGAATGGTGTGTGCAGAGTGTATACAGCCTTCTTACTTTTTTTTTTACTAGGAGTAAGAAGGCTGTATACACTCTGACCATGGGTAATGGTGACCTCTCTAACCTACCTCTGGTAATGATGATATCTAACCCCTGGTGATAATACTAGCATGCCTTCAGTTTTATACAATGAGCAGTGGCAGCCGCAGACTGCCAGCTAATGTGCTTGCCAACCCCAGGACCCCATAGAATGAATTACAGATACCCATATATGATGTAGTGTGTGTGTCTATCTGTATCCATAACTGTGTGTGTGTATCTGTATGTATAAGTTTATGCTATGTAGTGTGTGTCTGCATGTATAAATGTAAGCTATGTAGTGTGTGTATGTGTATCTGCATGTATAAGTGTGTATCTGCATGTATAAGTGTTTTCTATGTAGTGTGTGTGTGTGTCTGCATGTATAAGTGTATGCTGCATGTATAAGTGTATGCTATGTAGTGTGTGTATCTTCATGTGTAAGTGTATGCTATGTAGTGTGTGTGTGTATCTGCATGTATAAGTGTATGCTATGTAGTGTGTGTGTGTATCTTCATGTGTAGGTGTATGCTATGTAGTGTGTGTGTGTGTATCTGCATGTGTAAGTGTATGCTATGTAGTGTGTGTGTGTATCTGCATGTATAAGTGTATGCTATGTAGTGTGTATGTATCTGCATGTATAAGTATATGATATGTAGTGTGTGTGTGTATCTGCATGTGTAAGTGTATGCTATGTAGTGTGTGTGTGTATCTGCATGTATAAGTGTATGTCTGCATGTATAAATGTATGCTATGTAGTGTGTGTGTATCTGCATGTATAAGTTTATGCTATGTAGTGTGTGTGTATCTGCATGTATAAGTGTATGCTATGTAGTGTGTGTGTATCTGCATGTATAAGTGTATGCTATGTAGTGTGTGTGTATCTGTATGTGTAAGTGTATGCTATGTAGTGTGTGTGTATCTGCATGTATAAGTGTATGCTATGTAGTGTGTGTGTATCTGCATGTATAAGTGTATGCTATGTAGTGTGTGTGTATCTGTATGTGTAAGTGTATACTATGTAGTGTGTGTGTATCTGCATGTATAAGTGTATGCTATGTAGTGTGTGTGTATCTGCATGTATAAGTGTATGCTATGTAGTGTGTGTGTATCTGCATGTATAAGTGTATGCTATGTAGTGTGTGTGTATCTGCATGTATAAGTGTATGCTATGTAGTGTGTGTGTATCTGCATGTATAAGTGTATGCTATGTTGTGTGTGTGTGTGTATCTGCATGTGTAAGTGTATGCTATGTAGTGTGTGTGTATCTGCATGTATAAGTGTATGCTATGTAGTGTGTGTGTGTGTGTGTGTATCTGCATGTATAAGTGTATGCTATGTAGTGTGTGTGTGTATCTGCATGTATAAGTGTATGCTATGTAGTGTGTGTGTATCTGCATGTATAAGTGTATGCTATGTAGTGTGTGTGTATCTGCATGTATAAGTGTATGCTATGTAGTGTGTGTGTATCTGCATGTATAAGTGTATGCTATGTTGTGTGTGTGTGTGTATCTGCATGTGTAAGTGTATGCTATGTAGTGTGTGTGTATCTGCATGTATAAGTGTATGCTATGTAGTGTGTGTGTGTGTGTGTGTATCTGCATGTATAAGTGTATGCTATGTAGTGTGTGTGTGTATCTGCATGTATAAGTGTATGCTATGTAGTGTGTGTGTATCTGCATGTATAAGTGTATGCTATGTAGTGTGTGTGTATCTGCATGTATAAGTGTATGCTATGTAGTGTGTGTGTGTGTGTGTATCTGCATGTGTAAGTGTATGCTATGTAGCGTGCTACTGTGCATTTTTGCTGACTTTAAAGGCCAGAATCTAGAATATTAATGGGGAATGCAGAGAGTAGTTTTAAATAATTTATTAATAAATGTGCAATTAAGATAAAAATATTTAGCAATGTCTTTGCAAAGGCTAATTAAATACAGAGCTCACATAGCTATACCAGTGGTATGAGCTTGTGTTTGATTTGCTGCCTAAGTGTATTAAAATATATGACTTTATTTAGAATTTTATTTTTATTACTTTGGTCTTATGATTTTTAAGCCCGCCCACCACATTTCAGTTTTTTTGCGTGTGGGGGGGGGGGGGTCCCTCTTTTTAATTTTGAAATGTTGGGAGGTATGATACACACACACATACATACACAACAAATGTTGTGCAAAAGAGATTTCCAGGGACATTTCCAGGGACAAAAAAAATCCAGGGACATACAACAAAATCCAGGGACTGTCCCTGGAAATCAGGGACTGTTGGCAACTATGCAACCACCCCTCATTACATTATCTGCTAGCTGTCCAGTATTTTTTTGAAGGACAGCTGGCAACCCTAACTATAAGAAAAAAAATAGAAAAAGCGCTAGTTTCTACATTGTAGAACATTTCTTTAGGCGATATAATAAGGTATCCAAAATAATTGTACAGTACACTATGAAATCATTTTTCAACTTGGCAGGTCATTCTGTAATACTGCACGTGACATATAAAATTATTATTATTAATAATGATCATCACAGTGAAGCAATAGAAAGTGAAGAATTAAATAATTGAAATATTAGGATATGATTGCATTATACTGCCCTCGTGTGGATCTAGATGGTTAGACTATCGCTGTTCGATTGCGCGTGCCTGTGCAGGATATATCGTACTCGACTTGATTGCTTTTGCCTGGACAATATGTCTGCGCCCTTTTGAATCAGCGAACGAGCTGTGTGTTCTTGGTTCGGGATGCTAGTGCTACGGCGGATACTGTGCACGGCCTGGGGCCAGGGCATTCATTCAAGCCCTGGTTCTGTGCGCTTACTAGAACGCCTGGATGTGAAAGAGAAAGCAGCTTGGGGCACACGTGAGTGTGGTGACAATATGACATGCTGCAGAGAAAGGACTCACCTTATGATGACACCTTGTACCAGTGACAATACACACATGCTGACAGCCTTCAGATTACTACTGAATTCACTTATTTTCAGCAAAAAAATGCTTAAAACTAAATGTAATCTTTAAACTAACCAAAGTGGCTCCAAATTGTTTGAAAAACGGGCGTAGTTACAACCGGAAAACGCTGGTTGCAGCACATCCTTTAAACTTAGAGTCATTAAAATATATATATATATATATACAGCAATTTGCAAAGTTTTAAATAATTTGATTTTTTGTGCAATACATAACTGATCAGGATCTGCATGTTGTTTTTTTAAGCAGCTGTAAAATGATGCATTTAGAGGTGGCTGAGAGGGTAAGAAACGACACAAACTAAATGACAGTGGTATATTTTGAGACTATGCAGAGCAGCGAGCCTGCAGCCTCAAACTTAAAGGGATACTAAACCCAAATGTTTTCTTTTATTATTCAGATAGAGCATGCAATTTTAAACAACTTTCTAATTTACTCCTATTAATTTTTCTTTGCTCTCTTGCCATCTTTATTTTAAAAAGCAGGAATCTAAGCTAAGGAGCCTGCCCATTTTTGGTTCAGAGCACTAGATAGCGCTTGCTGATTGGTGGCTACATTTAGCCGGTGTCTTGTTGAAAACTCCAAAGTCGTCGTAATCTCCAATTACTCATCAGAGACACGGGCCAATTAGATGGGCACTGTAATTCACTATCAATTTTTGGCTCCGCCTGGGGGGTTCAAGGGCTCATTCCCCAAGTTTCACTTGGGGTGGATGCCAGAGGATTGGCAGGGCGCACCCCCTAACAGAGGCAAAAACAAATAGTGAAAATGGAAGAGTCACCGGAAGTGATGTAATTGGAGTTTTTGACAGAACACCACCAATCAGCAAGGGCAACCAAGGTGCTGAACAAAAAATGGGCCGGCTCCTAAGGTTACATAACTGCATTTTTCAAATAAAGATAGCAAGGGTTCTTTTTCAACAAGGGATACTAAGAGAATGAAGCACATTTTAAAATAGTAAATGTAAAAGTGCCTTTAAATCACATTCTCTATCTCAATCATGCAAGTTTAATTTTGACTTTCAGTACACTGTAAAATTGTTTTTTCATTAATGTATTTTAAATGACTTGTTATACCAACTGCAGAGTATAAAATATTTGAGAAATTCCATTTTCATGCTTATTTGTGTATATGAAGTAGCTGATATTGTGCTTTGAAACCACAGCCTATTACAATGGGTTGAACTTAAAGGTGATATCAGATCTCATTATGTTCTAAGTTTGTGTGAACAGACTTGCTTCCTTATCTTTTATTTGGCTGGAACACCAAAGCTCAATACATAGAGAGAACAATGGAAACTGATCATTTTATTACTTAACTATTCTGCATCCCATTGAGAGTGTAATCTCTTCTGCTGGCTGTGTATACTTAGGCTATTTAATAGCCTATACTCCAGTATTAATTTGTTCAGTATAGGTGGCGATACCCCAGGCTAAATCAGCTATTTCATATGCTAAAATAGGAGTAAAGGAGCTACTTGTAATCAATTTAATACACTCTAGCAGGTTAAAAGGATCATTGGGAATAATTTAAAAGGGAGAAAATTTTTGGGTGAACTGTCCCTTTAACATTATTATTATTTATTTGCATAGCGCTGCAAAAAGTAACATTCCAGATGACAGTTTTCCCTACAATAACACCAATAAACAATCTGGACATGTATATGAATTATACACAATATATTCTCCACCTCAGGCACCTTAAAGTGATAGTAAATCCTAGTGTTTATGAAACTCTAGGATTTACCAGTGGAACAAAGAAAGGGGACATTCAATCATAAAGTATAAAATACTTCATGCTGAACGTTCCTTTCTTTGTCTGAAGCGTTCGCCGCACTGAGCTAATCAGGCAGAACGCTATTTTGCTGTGAGGTGACGCTTCCGCCTCTTAGCCAGCTGCGGGCCAGCTGGCACCATGCCGGATAGCTAGCACGCTATTGACTAAGATTACCTCACAGCAAAATAGCGTTCTGCCTGAGGCGCTCAGCACGGCAAAAGCTTCAGAAAAATAAAGGAACTTTCAGCATGACTAAAAGTGCTCTTTTTTTCTTCCACTTTTTAATCCTATCGTTTAAAAAAAACGCTAGGATTTACTATCACTTTAAACATATTGAAACTAAAGACACACATACACAATATGCTGTAATAAGATTTAATTGAAGCATTTTGCAGTAAGCATTTTATTAATTTTTTGTCAATTTCTATCCTTGTTCTTTTGTTTTAAGTACTATGGTGAGCTATTTTTTCTTCCTTGCGTGTTATGGGACAAACCCAGGTTTAGAGTCCTCAAGACACCCATTGGTGCCACCAGCTATACCTGAAATTTAAAATAAGAAGAATAGGCAGCACTCTGGATATCGTTGAAAAAACGGATATTTAATCCAGCAATACATTAACAAACACTCAGCATGGAGGTGAGTAAAATGGGCGTGTCCTTACGCATTTCGTGCCGTGCGGCACTTAGTCATAGGTTCCTATGACTAAGTGCCGCACGGCACGAAATGCGTAAGGGCACGCCCCTTTTCCTCACCTCCATGCTGTGTGTTTGTTAATGTATTGCTGGAACTTTGCTGGATTAAATATCTGTTTTTTTCAACGATATCCAGAGTGCTGCCTATTCTTCTTCTTATGTATTTGGCGTTGCTTGACCCTTCCTGTTGTGCCTGCACCTCTCATTCACCGTGGTCTTTCCAGAAGCCCAGCTGCCTTTTCGTTGTTTGTTAGCTGTTCCGGAGCTTTCAATCCGGCGTTTGGATCACGATCCTGGTTGGTTCACCTGCAGCCGCGCCTCCCTTTCTTCTATACCTGAAATTTAGCTTGGTGCAGCTGGATCTCTTTTAGACCTAAGCAGCTGTGAAATTCAAATCCAACTATTGTGTTGTTATATAATGTAGGGGCAGTGTAATTATTTGCAATTTTATAACATTTTCTGTTTATAAATGTTACTTAAAGTGTCAGTAAACCTTAAAAATAATGTTATATAACTCTGCACATAGTGCAGAATTATATAACATTATATTAGCCTTATCTGTATAAAACGTAATATTCCCTTTGAATTTTTTTAAAAAAACGGCTGTTTTACAGACCCGCTCTCTGTGCTCTTCTGAGCGGGTCTGTTTTATTCACACAGCGCATCGGGCCAGCTGTATAGTCACAGCCCGTCCCGACCGCGCCATTATACACAGTGCAGCTAGCTCCTGCTGTCAGACAGAGCAGGAGCGAGCTACACTTAATGCTATGGCACAGTAGGGCCGGGCTGTGACTATACAGCTGGCCCGATGCGCTGTGTGAATAAAACAGACCCGCTCAGAAGAGCACAGAGAGCGGGTCTGTAAAACAGCTGTTTTTTTTAAAAAAATTCAAAGGGAATATTACGTTTTATACAGATAAGGCTAATATAATGTTATATAATTCTGCACTATGTGCAGAATTGTATAACATTATTTTTGAGGTTTACTGTCCCTTTAAATAGCAAATCACCAGTGTAATTGCACAATTTAGCAGATTGATAATTTCTGCAACAAACATTGAAAACTTTTTTTTTTTTGTAAAAACTTAGCAGTTTTTGGGGGCTAAAGTCGGCGGCTGTGGGGTTTTAGAAAAAAGTCGGCACTGAAAAGTGACTTTACATTGTGGTGTATGGGAACTGTGTGTGTGTATAATATATATATATATATATATTATGAAGCGCATGTGAGCATGCGGGATACGCGTCAGATCTAACCCTTGCACACTGTGATTGTGTCTTCCACCTGTTTGCTCAAATAAACCCACTTTGGCAAGAGCTTTGGAGTTCCTCTGAGCACCCAGAAGTGTCACACTAGTAAAACAGTGTTTTCTGTAAATCCAGAGAGTACAATTTATTTCCAGGATTTATAGTGTTCTAGTGACTTGGGTCAGAATCTCTGACAGCTATTCCTAGTTACCAGCCTTTAGACTCTACCACTAGTTAGCTGTCACTAAATAGTATACTATGAAAGGGTTGCTAAATTAGACCTTTTACACAAAACGTTTCATAACTGTTTTTTATTTTATGTAATTGGCAAGAGTCCATGAGCTAGTGACGTATGGGATATACAATCCTACCAGGAGGGGCAAAGTTTCCCAAAGCTCAAAATGCCTATAAATACACTCCTCACAACACCCACAATTCAGTTTAACGAATAGCCAAGTAGTTTTACAAACTTTGCCTCCCTATGGAGGTGGTGAAGTAAGTTTGTGCTTGATTTTCTTCTGTGATATGCGCTTCTCAGCATTTTGAAGCCCAATTCCTCTGAGTACAGTGTTTGTCAGAGGGATGTAAAGGGAGTATCCCCTCTTGATTCTATGGTTTTCCACACTGGAAATGTTTTCATAGGTTCTCTGTTATCAGTCGTAGAGATTAATCTTCTACCTTCCTTTTCAGATCGACGATATACTCTCATATTCCATTACCTGTACTGATACTTTTTTAGTTCTGGTTGGCTATTTGCTGTATGTGGATGGGTGTCTTTCGGTAAGTATGTTTTCATTACTTAAAGGGACAGTCTAGGCCAAAATAAACTTTCATGATTCAGATAGGGCATGTAATTTTAAACAATTTTCCAATTTACTTTTATCACCAATTTTGCTTTGTTCTTTTGGTATTCTTAGTTGAAAGCGTAACCTAGGAGGTTCATATGCTAATTTCTTAGACCTTGAAGGCCACCTCTTTTCAGAATGCATTTTAACAGTTTTTCACCACTAGAGGGTGTTAGTTCATGTGTTTCATATAGATAACACTGTGCTCGTGCACGTGACGTTATCTGGGAGCAGGCACTGATTGGCTAAACTGCAAGTCTGTCAAAAGAACTGGAATAAAGGGGCAGTTTGCAGAGGCTTAGATACAAGATAATCACAGAGGTTAAAAGTATATTAATATAACTGTGTTGGTTATGCAAAACTGGGGAATGGGTAATAAAGGGATTATCTACCTTTTTAAAACAATAACATTTTTGGTGTAGACTGTCCCTTTAAGACACTCTCAGCTATGGTTTGGCACGTTATGTATTAATATAAAGTTTTAAATATATGTATTGTACTTATATTTAAACATACAAGAAAAAGAACTCAGTAGTGCTGAAAAACAGATGCGTGAGAAACCACTTAAGGTCAGCTAATAGTGCGGTATATTCCAAACTGTATTCCAGCTTAGGGAAACTTTCATAGGTAACTGCATAGGCAAATTTATCAAGATTAATCCCCCACTGTTGCCCAAGCCTGCTTACTCTACCGGACACTTTGGGATCTACGATGCACGGGTACCTTATACCATCTCCGAGTGCTCGTCTCTTCACCGGCTCAGCTGCTTGGCGTCCTCGTGGGTCTGCAGATGTACAGCGTCTCTCCTTCTCGATGAGCGCTAGATCCTATTTGCTGGTAAAAGCGTCAATCAGCAGTAACCAATCCGTGGAAAGAACTGATGCTGAAAATTCACCAATGTCTATTAGCTGCAAACACACACCTCCCCACAGCTCAACAATCCAGGATTCACTGGCAAAATATAGAAATATAGAAAAGCGGTAGTCCTGGAGAGTATAATTAAAACGTCTTTATTTCAAACTCAGATTAAAAACGAATGGCAATCACAAGTAAAAGCATAACAGGTGTGGCACTGTTTGGCTTACGCGTTTCGGCTGGGAGCCGTAGTCATAGCCTATAGTGCTATGTGACACACCTCTCTAAATACTCATACCTAAAATCCTATTGGTTAAAAAATGAAACACACCTGTTAATTACCTACTCTATACACAGTGAAACTAATATATACATAACCTCCAAAGCAATTAAACCTTAACAAATGTGCCAAGTACAGAATTCACTTTTACAGGGAATAAGCATATTGCGGAATAAGAGATACACACCAAAACCTCAATGGAATAATACATAAAGGCAAAATAAAGATAGTGCGATATAAAATATGGAAAACTCAAAGAATACAATGTGTACCACTATTGGCTATGCATATTATCACTGCACCAAAGAATATGCGGGGTCAGAAAACAAAACGTGTATTACACATTGAAAGTTATATTACTATTCATGGTGGACCCTAACCCTGTAACATAACTATAAATCATAATAGTATGAAATAATGTAGGGTAAAATTTCTAAAACAATGTTGCATGATTGTCCTAAGTATTCAAGGGTTAGGTATATATGTAAAAGGTGAAACTACCTAAATAGCACAAGTGATTACAAGGTCCTAAAATGATAAATGTGACATGCATAGGAGAGGCTCACAGAGAGCTGAAAAGCCCTGAACAGTTACCACAAATTCATGATATCATACTTGGAGTTGAGACCATTTGGAATACGAGTGCCCATTGTAAAAATCCAATGTGCCTCTCTCAACTCCAGTATGCGATCTATGGAGCCACCCCTTTTAGGTCTGTGAACCCTTTCTATAGCGCTCCAGGAAAAGGAAGAAAGGTTCCCTCCATGGTATACCCCAAAATGCTGGACTACAGGGGTACTCGATTTAACTGTAGTGAAAGAGGAAAGGTGTTCCCTAATTCTGGTGTTTACTTCTCTGGAGGTGAGACCTATGTATTGAATTTTACATGAGGAGCAATTAAGTACATAAATAACATTAGTACATGTACAATTTAAGAGTGTTCTGATGTTAAATGTTTTTCCTGTAACATAACTGGTAAATGTATTTCCAGTGCGTGCAAAGTCACACGGTTTGCATTTCCTATGGCCGCATTTATGCATGCCCTGATGTCTAATCCAAGCACAAGCGTCATTAGTCTTAGTGGGCAGCATAGTTGGGGATAGCTGGGAGCCCAATGTGGGACCTTTCCTATATGCACACCTAACACCACTTTTAACCGTTTCAATTAGTTTATCATCTGCGTTAAGGATTTTAAAGTGCTTGCGTATAATGGAACAAATATCATTGTATTGTCCACTATGTGTGGTGACAAACGTCACTCCATCAAAGGGCTTAGAATCATTTGTCTGTTTGTCTACCAAAAGACTGTCTCTGGTTTTGGAGCTCACCAAGTGTTTAGCCTTACGAATGGCTTTTATTGGATATCTGCGTTGTTGTAGCCTAGATTCAAGGTCCCTGGCTAGAGTCTTGAAGTCACTGTCATCTGAACAGTTTCTTTTTAATCTGATCATCTCCCCTTTGGCAATTGCTTCTGGGACATGTTTCGGATGGCAACTAGTCCCGAATAGGACTGAATTCCCTGAGATGGGTTTCCTATAGGAAACTGTTTTAACTTTACCACCTGGGAGCCCTATAAGGGTAAGATCTAGAAAATTGGCACTTTTGTCATTAAATTCAAATGTAAATTTGAGATTCATGTCATTCGAATTCAGGGATGAACAGAATTCTAAAGCTTGCTGTTGGGTTCCTGTCCATATGAAGATCAGATCGTCTATATATCTTCTATATGTGGATATATAGACACGAAAAGGGTTACTATCTCCAAAGATGTGGAAGAACTCCCAGAATCCTAGGAACAGATTTGCATAAGATGGGGCAAATTTTGCCCCCATCGCTGTTCCACACCTTTGGAGATAGTACACCCCCTCGAACACAAAAAAGTTGTGTGTAAGGAGGAACCCCACAACCTTCACAATGAAACAATTAAAATCTTCAGTATAATTACCAAAATTGTCTAAGAAAAAACAAATTGCCTTCAAACCTATATCATGGGGTATACAGGAGTAGAGTGAGACAGCATCCACAGTTAACCATCTGGATTGTGGTGTCCAGACTACATTTTTCATTAACTGCAAAACATGTTTTGTGTCTCGCAAATGCGAGGGTAATGAAATAACCATTGGCTGTAGGATGCTGTCCACCCACTCAGATAAATTACACAGCAGGGAATCAACCCCACTTACAATTGGGCGACCTTTAACTTCAAGGAGGGACTTGTGGACCTTAGGAAAATGGTGGAAGGCAGGAATTTTTGGAAAATCAGGGACCAGGTATGCAAAGGTAGTTGGATCAATGAACCCTGATTCCACACCCTCATCCAAAAGATCCACAAGCTCCCTCCTGAAGATAGAGGTGGGGTCACCTTTAACTCCAAGTATGATATCATGAATTTGTGGTAACTGTTCAGGGCTTTTCAGCTCTCTGTGAGCCTCTCCTATGCATGTCACATTTATCATTTTAGGACCTTGTAATCACTTGTGCTATTTAGGTAGTTTCACCTTTTACATATAAACCTTACCCTTGAATACTTAGGACAATCATGCAACATTGTTTTAGAAATTTTACCCTACATTATTTCATACTATTAAGATTTATAGTTATGTTACAGGGTTAGGGTCCACCATGAATAGTAATATAACTTTCAATGTGTAATACACGTTTTGTTTTCTGACCCCGCATATTCTTTGGTGCAGTGATAATATGCATAGCCAATAGTGGTACACATTGTATTCTTTGAGTTTTCCATATTTTATATCGCACTATCTTTATTTTGCCTTTATGTATTATTCCATTGAGGTTTTGGTGTGTATCTCTTATTCCGCAATATGCTTATTCCCTGTAAAAGTGAATTCTGTACTTGGCACATTTGTTAAGGTTTAATTGCTTTGGAGGTTATGTATATATTAGTTTCACTGTGTATAGAGTAGGTAATTAACAGGTGTGTTTCATTTTTTAACCAATAGGATTTTAGGTATGAGTATTTAGAGAGGTGTGTCACATAGCACTATAGGCTATGACTACGGCTCCCAGCCGAAACGCGTAAGCCAAACAGTGCCACACCTGTTATGCTTTTACTTGTGATTGCCATTCGTTTTTAATCTGAGTTTGAAATAAAGACGTTTTAATTATACTCTCCAGGACTACCGCTTTTCTATATTTTTGTACTTATATTTGCCATGAGTCAGGTTTATGTATATTTCCTTTTGCAGACTATCAGTTTCAAAATCGAGAAGCATATTTAGGAAGTTATTTTATCTTACCTGGGGTATAGTCTTTTCATCAAATTGACTGCTTTTTCATTAATTTTCGCGGGCAAAATTTGGCTCGCAAGGTCCGAAAATGCTGATGTTTATTGCGTCATTTTTGTCGTGAAGGTACGTTCAGTGATGCAAATTCATCATTTCTGGCGTCTTAGTTGCCTTTTTTTTATGCTGAGGGCCATATAAGGAAATTGATAATTTTGCTTTATATGTTTTTTTTTTTTCTCTTACATTTGCAAGATGTCTCAATCTGATCCAGTCTCAGAAACCACTGTTGGAACCCTGCTTACTGATAACAGTTCTACCAAA
Source organism: Bombina bombina (assembly GCF_027579735.1). NCBI lineage: Eukaryota > Metazoa > Chordata > Amphibia > Anura > Bombinatoridae > Bombina > Bombina bombina. The sequence continues at coordinate 568,380,110 of NC_069501.1, forward strand.
GCTAAGTGTATCTTTTGTAAGTTAGCGGAGATTATATCTCCAGCTGTAGTATGTAACAGTTGTCATGATTAGCTTTTACATGCAGAGAATGTATCCATCAGTACTAGTACAATGCCTGTTGTTCCTTCAACATCTAATGTACATGATATTCCTGTGAATATAAAAGATTTTATTGCTGATGTGATTCAGAAGGCTTTTTCTGCTATTCTGCCTTCTAATAAACGTAAAAGGTCTTTTAAAACTTCTCATAAAGTTGATGAAATTTCAAATTGCTGACAACATACTAAATTATCCTCCTCTAATGAGGATCTATCTGATTCAGAATATCCTACTTCAGATATTGACACTGACAAATCTACTTATCTCTTTAAGATGGAGTATATTCGTTACTTGTTAAAAGTGGTGTTTATTACTTTGGATATTGAGGAAACTAGTCCTCTTGATACTAATATTATTAGTAAACGTTAAAATTCTGTTTATAAAACCTCCTGTGGTTACTGCAGAGGTTTTTTTCAGTTCCTGATGCTATTTCTGATATAATTTCAAAGGAATGGGATATACCTGGTACTTCTTTTATTCCTTCTTCTAGGTTCAAAAAGTTGTATCCTTTGCCAGCAGTTAGATTGGAGTATTGGGAAAAAATCCCCAAAGTTGATGGGGCTATTTCTACACTTGCCAAACGTACTACTATTCCTATGGAAGATAGTACTTCTTTTAAAGGGACACTCGATAAAAATGAAACTTTCATTATGCAGATAGAGCATGCCATTTTAAACAACTTTCCAATTTACTTCCATTAGCAAAATGTGCACAGTCTTTTTATATTTAAACTTTTTGAGTCACCAGCTCCTACTGAGCATGTGCAAGAATAAGTGTGTATGCATTTGTGAATGGCTGGTGGCTGTCACATGGTACGTGTATGCATTTGTGATTGGTTGATGGCTGTCACATGGTACAGGGGGAGTGGAAATAGACATAACTTCTAAAATTGTCAGAAAAAAAATCTACTACTCATTTGAAATTCAGACTAAGTGCTATTGCATTGTCTTGTTATCTTGCATTTGTTAATTATGCAAATCTACTGTGTTGACTGGTCCTTTAAGGACCCTTTAGATAGGAAACTTGAATCGTATCTAAGGAAAGCTTATTTATTTTCTGGCTACATTCTTAGGCCTGCTATATCCATGGCTGATATTGCAGCTACATAAACTTTTTGGTTGAAAAGCTTAGTGCAACAGGAAACGGATCCTGATTTGTCTAGCATTGTTCGCTTGCTTCAAAATGCTTATTTTATCTGTGATGCTATTTTTCATATCATCAAAATTGATGTTAAATCTATGTCTTAAGCTATTTTAGCTAGAAGAGCTTTGTGGTTCAAATATTGGGATGCTGACATGGTATCTAAGTCTAGATTACTATCTTTCTTTCCAAGGTAACAATTTATTTGATTCTCAGTTGGATTCAATTATTTCAACTGTCACTGGGGGGAAAGGAGTTTTTTTGCCTCAGGATTAAAGATCTAAGGGTAAATCTAAAGCTTCTAATCATTTTCGTTCTTTTCGACAGAATAAGGAACAGAAAGCCAATCCTTCCCCCAAAGAATCTGGTTCCAATTGGAAACCTTCATGTTGGAATAAATCCAAGCCTTTTAAGAAACCAAAGCCAGCCCCCAAGTCTACATGAAGATGCGGCCCTCATTCCAGCTCAGCTGGTGGGGAACAGATTAAACATTTTCCAAAACATTTGGGCAGATTCTGTCCAAAATCAATGGATTCCGAGTATTGTCTCTCAAGGGTATTGAATAGGATTCAGAGTAAGACCTCCTGTGAGAAGATTTTTTTTTCTCTCTCACACGTTCTAGCAAATCCAGTGAAGGCTCAGTCTTTTCTGAAGAGTGTTTCAGATCCAGCGCTTTCAGGGGTAAACGTACCAGTTCCGTTTCAGGAACAGGGTCTGGGGTTTTATTCAAATCTATTCATTGTCCCAAAGAAAGAAAATTAATTCAGGCCAGTTCTGGATCTGAAAATTTTAAATCATTTTGTAAGAGTGCCAACTTTTAACATGGTGACTATAAGGACTATTCTTCCTTTTGTTCAGCAAGGTCATTATATGTCCATGATAGACTTACATGATGCATATCTTCCGATTCATCCAGACCACTATCGGTTTCTGAGATTCTCTTTTCTAGACGATCATTACCAATTTGTCGCTCTTCCATTTGGCCTAGCGACGGCTCCAAGAATTTTTTCAAAGGTTCTCGGTGCCCTACTCTCTGTAATCAGTCCTTATTTGGACGATATCTTGGTACTAGCTCAGTCTTTACATTCTACCGAATCTCACAGGAATCAACTAGTGTTGTTTCTTCAAAGACATGGTTGGAGGATCAATTTACCAAAAAGTTCCTTGATTCCTCAGACAAGGGTCACCTTTTTAGGTTTCTAGATAGATTCAGTGTCTATGACTGTCTTTAACAGACAAGAAACAAATACAATTTGGTTTCAGCTTGTCGAAACCTTCAGTCTCAATAATTTTCTTCAGTGGCTATGTGCATGGAAGTTCTAGGTCTCATGACTGCAGCATTGGACGCGACCCCCTTTGCTCGTTTTCATGAGACCTCTTCAGCTTTGTATGCTGAATCAATGGTGCAGGGATTATTCAAGGATATCACAATTAATATCCTTAAATCCCAATGTTCGACTCTCTCTGACTTGGTGGTTAGATCACCATCGTATAGTTCGAGGGGCCTCTTTTGTTCGTCCAACCTGGACTGTATTCACAACAGATGCAGGTCTTTCAGGTTGGGGAGCTGTTTGGGGATCTCTGACAGCACAATGGGTTTGGAAATCTCAAGAGGCGAGGTTACCATTCAATATTTTAGAACTCCGTGCTATTTTCAGGGCTCTTCAGGTTTGGCCTTTGTTGAAGAGAGTACCGTTCATTTGTTTTCAAACAGACAATATCACAACTGTGGCATATGTCAATCAGGGTGGGACTCGCAGTCCTCTAGCTATGAAAGAAGTATCTCGGATACTTTCTTGGGCGGAATCCAGCTCTTGTCTAATTTCTGCGGTGTATATATCCCAGGTGTAGACAATTGGGAAGCGGATTATCTCATCCGTCAGACTTTACATCCAGGGGAGTGGTCTCGCCATCCTGATGTGTTTTTTCAGATGTGGGGTCTTCCAGAAATAGATCTGATGGCTTCCCATCTAAACAAGAATCTTCCAAGGTACTTGTCCAGGTCCAGGGATCCTCAGGCGGAGTCGGTGGATGCGTTAGCAGTTCCTTGGTTTTAACAACCTGCTTATATCTTCCCGCATCTAGTTCTTCTTCCAAGAGTGATCTCCAAGATCATCATGGAACAATCGTTTGTGTTTCTGGTAGCACCAGCATGGCCTCACAGGTTCTGGTATGCGGATCTTGTCCGGATGTCCATTTGCCAACCTTGGCCACTTCCTTTAAGACCAGACCTTCTGTCTCAAGGACCGTTTTTCCATCAGGATCTCAAATCGTTAAATTTGAAGGTATGAAAATTGAACGCTTAGTCATAGAGGTTTCTCTGACTCAGTGATTGATACTATGTTACAGGCTCGTAAATCTGTTTTTAGGAAGATTTATTATCGAGTTTGGAAGACTTATATTTCATGGTGTTCTTCTCATAAGTTCTCCTGGCATTCTTTTAGAATTCCTAGAATTTTACAGTTTCTTCAGGATGGTTTGGATAAAGGTTTGTCTGCAAGTTCCTTGAAGGGACAAATCTCTGCTCTTTCTGTATTATTTCACAGAAAGAATGCTAAGCTTCCTGATATTCACTGTTTTGTACAGGCTTTGGTCCGTATCAAGCCTGTCATTAAATCAATCTCTCCTCCTTGGAGTCTTAATTTGGTTTTGAATGCTTTACATGCCCCTCCTTTTGAGCCTTTGCAGTCTTTAGATATTATACTACTTTCTTGGAAAGTGTTGTTCCTTTTGGCTATCTCTTCTGCTAGAAGAGTTTCTGAATTATCTGCTCTCTCTTGTGAGTCTCCTTTCCTGATTTTCCATCAGGATAAGGCAGTTTTGCAGACTTCATTTAAATTTTTACCTTAAGTTGTGAATTCTAACAACATTAATATGGAGTTTGTTGTTCCCTCTTTGTGTCCTAATCCTAAGAATTCTTTGGAGAGATCCTTACATTCTCTGGATGTTGTGAGAGCTTTGAAATATGTTTAAGCTACTAAATATATTTTCAGGAAGACTTCTAGTCTATTTGTTGTTTTGTCTGGTTCTAGGAAAGGTCAGAAAGCTTCTGCCATTTCCTTGGCATCCTGGTTAAAGCTTTTGGTTCATCAGGCTTATTTGGAGTCGGGTCAGGCCCCGCCTCGGAGAATCACAGCTCATAATACTAGATCAGTTTCCACTTCGTGGGCTTTTAAGAATGAAGCTTCAGTTTATCAGATTTGCAAAGAAGCAACTTTGTCTTCTTTGCATACATTTACTAAATTCTACCGTTTTGATGTATTTGCCTCTTCGGAAGCAGTTTTTGGTAGAAAAGTTCTCCAGGCAGCTGTTTCAGTTTGATTCCTCTGCTTTATGTGTTAAGTTTTTTTCTATTCAATTATGAGAAACTTATTTTTTTGGATGTGGATTTAATTTTTTCAGCGGAAAATGGCTGTTTTTATTTTAATCCCTTCCTCTCTCTAGTGACTCTTCTGTGGAGTGCCACATCTTGGGTATTACTATCCCATACGTCACTAGCTCATGGACTCTTGTCAATTACATGAAAGAAAGCATAATTTATTTAAGAACTTACCTGATAAATTCATTTCTTTCATATTGGCAAGAGTCCATGAGACCCACCCTTTTTTATGGTGGTTATGTTTTTTTGTATAAAGCACAATTATATTTCCAGTTCCTTTTTTGATGCTTTTTACTCCTTTTTCTATCACACCACTACTTGGCTATTCGTTAAACTGAATTGTGGGTGTGGTGAGGGGTGTATTTATAGGCATTTTGAGGTTTGGGAAACTTTGCCCCCCTGGTAGGATTGTATATCCCATATGTCACTAGCTCATGGACTCTTGCCAATATGAAAGAAATGAATTTATCAGGTAAGTTCTTACATAAATTATCTTTTTTTTATTTGACTTTATTATAGCATCTTGCATAAGATCTAGCCTTCAGTTGGGTAAACCTATGTGTTTTGTGTACAAGTTTTTTTTTTTTTTTTTTTTTTTAACCGTACTTTTCTTGGTTAAGAATATTTTTTCTGACTATATCATATTTATAATTTTGCTGTCCAAATGCTGTTTGTTTACTTAATGTTTACATTTTTATTTTCTTGTTAGGAACATGCCTAATTCATGCTGTTCGAAATTATGCCAGTATAAGAAGGAAAGATGGTAAGCATTTTATATAAATATAAAATAATTATTCTTCTGTGTACAGGGAGTGCAGAATTATTAGGCAAATGAGTATTTTGACCACATCATCCTCTTTATGCATGTTGTCTTACTCCAAGCTGTATAGGCTCGAAAGCCTACTACCAATTAAGCATATTAGGTGATGTGCATCTCTGTAATGAGAAGGGGTGTGGTCTAATGACATCAACACCCTATATCAGGTGTGCATAATTATTAGGCAACTTCCTTTCCTTTGGCAAAATGGGTCAAAAGAAGGACTTGACAGGCTCAGAAAAGTCAAAAATAGTGAGATATCTTGCAGAGGGATGCAGCACTCTTAAAATTGCAAAGCTTCTGAAGCGTGATCATCGAACAATCAAGCGTTTCATTCAAAATAGTCAACAGGGTCGCAAGAATCGTGTGGAAAAACCAAGGAGCAAAATAACTGCCCATGAACTGAGAAAAGTCAAGCGTGCAGCTGCCAAGATGCCACTTGCCACCAGTTTGGCCATATTTCAGAGCTGCAACATCACTGGAGTGCCCAAAAGCACAAGGTGTGCAATACTCAGAGACATGGCCAGGGTAAGAAAGGCTGAAAGACGACCACCACTGAACAAGACACACAAGCTGAAACGTCAAGACTGGGCCAAGAAATATCTCAAGACTGATTTTTCTAAGGTTTTATGGACTGATGAAATGAGAGTGAGTCTTGATGGGCCAGATGGATGGGCCAGATGGATGGGCCCGTGGCTGGATTGGTAAAGGGCAGAGAGCTCCAGTCCGACTCAGACGCCAGCAAGGTGGAGGTGGAGTACTGGTTTGGGCTGGTATCATCAAAGATGAGCTTGTGGGGCCTTTTCGGGTTGAGGATGTAGTCAAGCTCAACTCCCAGTCCTACTGCCAGTTTCTGGAAGACACCTTCTTCAAGCAGTGGTACAGGAAGAAGTCTGCATCCTTCAAGAAAAACATGATTTTCATGCA